>NC_051444.1:3697376-3781095 GCF_001649575.2 Kryptolebias marmoratus
TCTAACCCAGTAGGTTCGATGCTCCAGCGAAGGTCTGATCACCGCCTGCTGCTTAAATCCTGGCTGGTCTCATCAGTGGTATGAGGAACACCTGTGGAACAATAATTAGTGGCGCCGCCCAGAGGGCGGAACCAAAACCCAGATCCTCACACTAGTATTTCACTGTGCTGCGACTGAGAGGGAGTCTTCAAAACGCTCACTTTCTTTGAGTTTCTTTTTGTAATCCGGGGTATTGTTTGTTTCAGTTTGGGTTTACTTCTTTTATTTTGTCATTTGGTTGTCCTCATGTTTAGTTTTGTCTTTGTATAGTTTTTGCTCCTTGTGTTCCTGTCTTCTTCTTCTTCTTCTTGGGTTTACTGGCGGGTGACATCTAACATTTAGATATATTATCGCCATCTACCATGCTGGAGTGTGGGCCAGAATATTTTTATTTCCTAACGAAACTAAATTATTCTATACAATCCTGTTTCCTTTTAAAAAAAAGTAATAACTGCTTTATTTGTTCCTGTCATGATTCTCTTGTCCTCAGTTTATCACTTGTTTGCCTGCCACGCCCATCTTCACCTGCCCCAAATTTGTAATCACTCACCTGTGGCCACTTCTAACTTCCTGCAGGTCATTTCTCTCACTTCTGATCCGTTGTTGCTTTAATGCGCCGTCTGGTTATCCAAACGTCTCGCCTCTCATTTTCCCTGCAGTCTGGATTTTGTTAGCGTGTTGTTCTCTCATTTTAAATAAATTAGTTTTTTCCTGGAGCTCATCGTGAGTGTGCGAGTTGGGGTTCGCCTCACTCTCCACTAAATTTCCTTGTTTGTGTCGCAGAGGCTCACAGTCTCGTTGCTTGAGTTTTGAAAAACAATTTTCCTTTCAAAATGGTCGCCGAGTCTTCGCAGGCGTCTCAAAACCGTCTAGGATTCTTTTCAGTGTTGTCACAAGCATCTCTGACAAAAAACATCGGAGGCTACAGCCCCGAATATCCAGGTCTAAAAACCATGTCGGTGATAATTAATAACCATCTTCATGCCTTAAGTGTCTTCTACATGCAGGCTGGAAATCAATTTATATAAAGTGGGATTGGCTGCCAAGGTGGGTATGATGCATGCAACAATAAGCCTTTTTTTTTTTAAACTGGAAGCTGAAAAGGTGGCTCGCAGGTTGTCACAAACACTTAAAATTCAAACTGTGACAGAAAACTGCATATTTTGCTCACATGTTTGAGTTTCCAACTAGTCTCCAACAGCTCAACTCCAGCGAGACACAACGTTTATCAAAGAACCAGTTTCAAGTTTGATCTTTAGGCTCTTTGTCATCAGCAGCTTGTAACAAAAACACAATTTGTTTCCATTCTTTTTAGCTGAATCTAAAGATAACAAAGTTTGGCACATAAATGGTGTTTTAGCACCGCCAAGGTGATTCCCAAAATGCTGATAGCTGGAAAAACCTGTCATACGGTAGATGATCAGCTTTCTCAGTTTCTGTGTCAGGAAGGATTTTTTTCCCCTTTTTAAAAATCTTACTTTCAGATAATAACTATCTGCTGCACAGATGTATTTTAGGTTTGACACTTCTTTTGTCCTCCACTTTCAGAGTTTACATTATATGTTTAAAACTTCACAATTTGTTGTCATGGTCACATAAAAAGAGTGGACAGAAAATGTGTGAAAAAGCAGCCTAAATCTAAAATAATACTTTAAAACGCTGTCTGAAAACCAGAAAAAAATATCAATTAATATTGCATCAAAAGATTACAAGAATGGAAGCAAAGAATAAAGAAACTAAGAAGTATTTTTTTAAGTGGTTTGAACATATTAGCTTAAAAATGCTGAAATTGTGGGTTATTTTTACGGTGTATTAATTAGTTTTTTCAAGTGCTTCAGTAAATGCATTAAATTACAGTCCCCCACTGACTGTGAGACAGACCTACAAGGCAAAAGAGTTAAATGAACTGCATTTATATAATACGTATGTTCCCAGGCTTAATGAGCACTCAAAGCACTTTACACTTCAAATCATTCTGCCAGTCACATGGCACTTCTTTCTCTAAACAAGCAGCACATTTGTCATACACACCAACGAGCACATCGGCGGGGAAACGTGGGTTTCGGTATGTTGGCCAGCAGCACTTCAACATGCGGACTGCAGAACGATTGATGCTCTGACCTTCCAGCTGATGGACAACCTTCTCTGCCTCTTAAGTCACAACCACTGAGTGTTACATGACCAAAGGAGACAGCGGAAGGCATCAACAGGCTGGATTTACTGACTTGTTGTGAAATGACTGAAAAGTTGTCAAATAAAAGAGTAAATTTGGATTTTTTTCCTACTTTTTGTTCATTTTAGATTAACTGTGATTTGAAAATGTTTGAGCTATAAAAAGTATGATTATGTTGACCATATTTAAATGTTTGGCAGTAAAAAGTTGACTCCATTGTGAGCTTCCAACCTGCTCTAAGAAGTCATGTCACATCCAGCATGTTCTGGTTTCAGTCGCCACAGTTTGATGTCCAAACCTCGCAGCCGACAAGCTCTTAGGCTGCAGAAAAGTTGTGACGGAGCAGGCACAGATACAAACGCCCGGAGTGCCGTAAGGTAACTGGCTTCGGCAGCAGTGCATGCTCTGTTTGTGTATCAAGCTCAAGACTTCCAGCAGCTCTGCTCAGATTAGAGAAATATCAGATAATGACAAGAGCCCAGCTGAGTGTGAGATAACGAATGCAGCCATCAGCTGAGTATCTCTTGTTGTAAGGTGACCCTAATCCTGCAGGTCACAGCCATCTAGCGGCTGACCTTCGCCCAGATGCTGTGTGATGGGTTTTTAAATACCATATGTTTGTGCAGCCTGATTCCATTATGGTTTAACTTACAGAGACACGTTTTTTTTGTTTAAACATTCATATTATAGCATAACAAAGAAGGAGATGCTTGCATTAAGCTAATCTGCTTGTGTGGACCGTGTACCAGTTGATATTCACTGCATGAAATCACCTCAGTGCTTCTGACTTCAGCAGAGGATGAGGTGCAGCTGGAAATAGCAAAGATACATTTAATGATAGTGAAATACCGGTATAGTTAGTATTCATGAAGAGACACGCCACTCCGACACCCGTTCAGCTATGGAGGGACATGGCTGGCCAAACACAGCAGCTTGAGGTAAATGCACAGAGGTAGTTTATAATGTTTGGGAGCCATAAACATTCTGCCCTTGGCTCTTCCCTAGCAGACGGACCATGGAGAATTTTACTACTGCCATAAAGCATGTTCATCTTCTACCTCTCCCCATTGCTTCCCCTCAGTTATAACACACACAGAAGCATGTGCATACACAAACACATCCTCAGCACCCCATCCTTGTCATATTTCACAAACACCTTGTGCATTAAAATGAAGGAGGTAAATGTGAATGTCTTGTGTAAACACACCAACCTGCAGCTCTCCTCGCTGCTTAACTAGACCAAAGACTGACTTGCTGTATTGAACTGGTTTTTCATTTTAAATTCTATTTAATTTTTCTCTTTCTCGGCTTTGAGCTTGATAACAAACCGTGTCTGATGTTTCACTTAAGAGTTTGGCCGAAGAGCTCTGCAACATCTTCCATGTGCGGGTAAAAATCAAATCTGCAGGAAGTAGAGGAATGTTTGATAAGGCATGAACACCACAGATAAGATACTTAAGGTGTCAGAGGGAAAGTAGAGACTTGAGACAGATGATTAATGCTAATTTGCTTCAGTCAATTTACTTTAGAAGTCAGAACTCGGACCTGGAAATTACGTCACGCCAGAATTGTTCTTTTTATTAGTTGGAAAACCTTTATGATTTGTTCGGTGTTGTGCTCAGTGTCCATGCCATGGACAGTGACAATAAAGATTTAAAAAATTCTGTCAAACGATATTTAAACAGATTGTTTCCAACTCCAGCAATAAACAGTCACAAGAAAAAAATCCTGGATTGAGTTTGTTCAGTCCAAACACAGAAACCTAAGATTTAATTTATGGTGTTAAATGATTGATAAATATTGGGCCACATCCCCTTGATTTGCAGCTTAAATGCTAAAGCCAATGAGACTAAATATAATGTGATGGCATGTGCAGCAAGCATTAACATAAATATGGTGGAATTTTTACTTTCTCATATTTTTTTTGGCATTGTTTTGGAGGAGCCTGGTCACAAAGTTAACCACTTTTACAAGACTGACCAATGACAATGACGTTGATTTTGATGTATTTTAATAATAAAGCAACATGTTTAAAAACTGTGATAGTACAGTTTTATGTGCAGCTGATTAAATTCAAGACAAACGGACAGAAGTGCAAAAAAAGGCTTGACTGCAATTATGCACAGGGCAGCCATAACAGATTTTCAGACTTTCTAAGTTCGATTGTTGATGTCAGAAAGGCCAATCTACTGGATGTTTTTTGACTTGGAATTGAGTAATTCAGATTTCCATGTAGAAATGGAACACACCACTCATTCTTTACAACTGGTAGCTATATATATTATTAAATGATCTGTTTGGAGTTTAACCTGTCAGGTTTTGCTCCCTGGAATCCCTGCATTGTTTTTTTAATGATATCTACAGATGGGTTAAAATCTTTAGTCCTTGTTCTGACATAGATTTAGGTTATTAAAGTTCATTAACTTGGCACAAATGCGACTCAAACAGCTCTAAACCGTGAAAATCAAAATAATAATTTAGATCAAGATGTTTAAATATATTGTGATTTTTTATAGAAGCACCTGCTGTCACATCTCACAGCTATGATGTGGCTGCGTGTATCTGTGGGTAATTGATGTTTTTGGGTATACATTAACCTGCCAGGTGTGAATGCACAGGACAGATGTTGGTGTGAGGTCTGAACAGGGCCTTAGTGCAGACCTTGAAATATGCTACATGGAATAAAAATGCAGAATTTTGTTAAGCTGCCTGATAATAGTGGTGATTACAATCTCATACAGCAGTTTCAACAAGCTTGCAAGGTGGGCTTATTTTAGACAGCTCAGTTTTAACCAGTTCCTAATAAAACACACACACAAAAAAAAGCTAAAGTTTGCAATGTGTTTGCACAACCTTGTGCACTGTACATGGTGGTTCATGAGGTGTGAAACACACATCGGGAGGTTTTAACTCAACACACAAGCAGAAGAGAAGCTGTCTGGGTCAGTGTAGAGCGCCTCACTTCGTGCTGCAGTGTGCATGTTCACGCATGTAGCAGTTTAATCTGTTGGTGCACAGCTGGACTCAAACGTCAGCCGTGAACGACAGTTCAGATGCAGTCTCAGTGAAGTAAAAACCGACTCTCTGGTTCTGCCTCGACTGTTTGTTAGAAGCTGTTTGCACATTCACCAATTATGCTAATTAACTCATTTTATATTTAGGTAAAGTCAAAGAGGTGTTTTCTGAGTGCTTCTTCTACAACAAACTGATTAGTCTATAAATTTTAATTTTTTGTTTGACTTTTAAATGACAGCGTACAGGGAGAAAGAACAGGATGGACTAAAAGTGAGAGAATGACAGAGTAAAGTTTGTATCCCACTAGGCTGTGACTGCTTGTCAAAATCTGTTTGTCTTCATTTCAAAAGTGAACGCCAGTAGATTAAATCATAAATGTGGGAGTGGCTGCCAAGGTGGGTACAAAGCAATATGGGCAACAAAATCATATGCAAGGGTTAGAGTTCAGTTTTGCAAGCAGTGCACCCAAAAATAGGCAGCGATTTTTTAAAAACTGGCCATGCAGAACATGGCCGCACTGCTCTCTGGTCACAAACATTTAAAATTCAGTGAGGCAACAAAATATTTTCTTACAATTTTCTTGCAATCTTGAGTCATCAATAGTCACAGCGCAGTGCTACTACTTTAAAGAAGAAGGTGGACAGAAGGATGTTTATAACAAAGCAGCTTCAGTTGCACCAATTTTACATAACTAAGCAGTGCATTGAAATATGCTGCCAATCATATGTTATGATGAAGACCACAGCTTTTGTTTTGGGATAAAAAATAAATAGAAATAGCAGCTGAAAGACCCATCAGGGAAAGTAAGACAGGACAGACCACAGAGGTGAAAATGTCTTATTATCAGAATTTTTTTTATTCTGTTTGCACATGCAGAATATAACTTAATGCATGTTTTGTCAATGTGCATAATGCAGTTTTTTTCAATAAAGAGTTATTTCCTTAGCCTATATTTTTTACCTCATTTAGCAGAAGCTGTATGACAACAGAGAATTTTAAAAAAAGAAGTGTATGTAACAAATAAAAGTTAATATTTTCTACCAGGCCTTTACAATAAAAGATCTGAGTATTGGGGGGCCTGTGTCTCTGTCAAGCTTTATGTCTTGCAGTGCCACTGGGTGCAACTTCAAGAAGACATGAGATAAAGTTGCATCTTTTCAGTCTGCTGTTTTCTAAGATTTGAAGCTTACCTCAGGTAAAAGAAGTTTGATCTCAGAATTCTTTAGTCCAAGAGAGATCTTCTAAAAGTTGTTAAGCCACAAAAAAAATTAAAAATAAACAATCCTGTTCGTCCAAACATCTTCATCCAACATCACATCCCTGATTTTGCTCCTGTCACACATTTCTGTCCTCTTGAAAGGCGTCACGTGGCTGTTGGCCAATATTGTCCCCGTCTGTAGCTGCATCTGAAGCCAAAACCGCTCCTTTGTAGAGGTGGCCCACTCTTTGAAGCCCTTCAGCTCCACTTGTGTTTTATGGTGATTTGGCAGTAGGTCCAGCACTGATAAAAATCAAGGAGTGAGCTTCATCCCAATTAAACCGGCTGTCCTGAATTAACTTTGGTCCATAAATAGTTCGGATAAGTAACTGGCATGCATTAAAAGCAGACTAGCTGAAGCTGTAAAAGTTGTTTTATCTCAAACTTGGAAATATTAAAGCAGGAGCTCGTGAAAAATAAGTCCACTCGACTACTCACGCAAGCTTAGCACTATTTAAAGTGAAAAATAATTTTTTTTAAACGTTTTAGTGTGAAAATTGAACATTTATCATCTAGAATAACCTCAAATTTGGAAATTCATTGAAGAGAAAAACATTTTTTTATGGCTAAAAGGGGACTGATTATGCAGCACGTGTGGCGTTTAGCATGTGTAGGAAGGGGCTGCAGGATTTTGGCTGTAAAAAGCTTCGGCTTATCGGTTGGAAAGCTGAAACAAGCAGCAGGTGTGTGGCCTGTTGCTAAGCAGCATCAGAAAATTTCAGGGGCTCACTTTTTGATATAAAAGAAATGTTGGAAATTTACTGAAACCAAGTAGTTTTTTTTTTATTTTGATAATTCAGTTGCTGGGTTAGTTTGAGTAAACCAAACTGTTTGGGTCAAAAGGTTTGACCCAGTGGAGAGACATGATATTCTTCACAGTTTGTGCCAGAAGTTCACCAAATCAGACCTGACTGGACCTCCAGTAAGTTAAGGTAAGACTATAAAAACAACTTGTAGAAAAATCTTTAGTTGGCTTTGTTAATAACTTCAGTTTGCATTAGACACCAAAGTTTCACTTTCACCTGCCAAATTGTAATTATCTAATAACCCAGATTTTAGGTCATCCTTCTTAAGGCAACTTAGCAGCTCTAATTCAACAACTTAGTCATTTTAACCTTTTTTTCTTTTGGTGGAAAACTTAACCCAGAGTTGGGTTGGTTTTAGTGTTTATCATTAAGTTCTCCTCACCATCTAAAAAGTTTTTTTACTTCGATAAAAAACAAAGTAAGGCAGAACATGAGGATGGGTGGAGATTGCAGCAAACCCAATGCGCAGACTCATCTTGTAGTTCTAGGAAAATAAAATAATTTATTTAAAATAAAGTAACAAAAAGGCTGACGAGACTAAATCCATAATCAGAGGCAAACATAAGGCGAACCAGACAGCGAGAGAAAAAACAACAATGGACCAGCAGGTAAATGAAAGAAATGACCAGGTAATTAGGGGAAGTGGGCACAGGTGAGTGATTACAACTACGAGCAGGTGGAGATGGGCGTGGCAGGTAAACAAGCGATGACAGAGGAAAAGTGAATAATGACAGGAAACAAAGACACAAGGAGCAAAGTCCAGACTAAACATAAAGGCAACTAAATAACAAAATAAAAGAAACAATAAACCCAAATCCTGACAGAACATTGTTTTGATGCTGCTGGGATGTATTGTCATGATTTTAGAGTTTCTTAGCATCTGAAACCAGAGAGCTGACCACAGAGGCTAGACCAGCGGTGTTCAATCCTGATCCTGGAGGGCTACTATCCTGCATGTTTTAATGGTTTCCCTGCTTTTCAGGAAATCTTCCTGTTCTGCAGAAGCCTGTTAATTACTCATTCATTCAAATAAAGGTGTGTGAAACGCCTAAAACATGCAGGACAGTGGCCCTCCAGCACCAGGACAGAAAGTGTTTAGTACACCAAGTGTCTGCAGGGAAAGAGGAAACTGATTAATAGTTAATCCAGAAGTTCGGCGTAAAAACAATTGCCAAGTCGTTCGTGCGAGTTTGCTCGCTGTGGTAACCCCTGAAGAATGGAGCAGCTGAAAGAACAACCAAACCAGAAAGCTGTAGACATTTAACGACTTTCTGTTTGTCTCTTCTGCTGCTCATTTCCCCCTCCAAGTAGAAGGAGAGGTGTCTGATCCAAGAGTTTTAGGTGAAACGAAGGGGAGAGTGGAGAGTGAGCAGGCAGGTAAGTCATAGAAAAAAAAAGAGGCATTGAGAAATTTGTCATCCGAGGAGTCGAGGAAGTAGTCGCACCGGTGAGTAACACCATGGGTAACTTTAACTCTAAAAACTCTCTGAGACCAACAAACACCTTGGTGACTTCAAAAGTGAGGCATCATGAAGTGTCCCCACACAACTTCAATTTTAGGTTTTTAAAAAAGATGATTACCAGCAGGTGTGATCACTGGATGCAAAGAGAAAGAACTGCAGGGCCTTCTCACTGCTCCCCCTGAGGAAGAAGAGAAACAAAAAAGAAAGGAGGAAAAGGAGGAGGAGGTTCCTTGGGAACGCCTGGAACCCTGACATGCAGTTAGTAAATTTGCTGCATGAGGCCTCCAATTTCACATAAATAAAACAATGATTATATAATTCCGCATTAAAAAACTGACACGTTTCTAATGATTTTGTTTGGAACTTGCAAATATCCTTTCTTTGACAGCAGAAGAATCCCATAAAATGGAGATTGTCAAAAAAAGAGCACAGCCTGCAGCAAAACCAGCAGCTGTGGTGTTAAGAGTGGTACAGTACCTAACATACATTTTAAAAATGAAAGAATATACTAAAAATGACAATAATCAGTAGCATAAATATCAGCTGGGCAGACATTTCTTTC
The DNA here is from genome assembly GCF_001649575.2 of Kryptolebias marmoratus. Classification (NCBI taxonomy): domain Eukaryota; kingdom Metazoa; phylum Chordata; class Actinopteri; order Cyprinodontiformes; family Rivulidae; genus Kryptolebias; species Kryptolebias marmoratus. Next base: position 3,706,693 of record NC_051444.1, read on the forward strand.
ACACAAATTTTAAAAACGTGTGCAAAGTTGCCGCTTTTTTCTCCGCGTCTCTCCCGCAGGTCAAGGTTGTCTCATAAAAACAGTCCTGTCTAATAATTAAATCAGAAAAATGGATGCCTCGCACCCAGCGGAGTTTCATTAACTTAACTTAATTATTCATTTTACTCGTGTAAAATAAAACAGACTGGTACACAGCTTTCTGGATTGGATTTCTAATTTGATTATAAGTAATAATTCTGCAATATTAATCCAAGTTAATGAAGATAAAAGGGGAAAAAACACAACAAAACAAATCTACAAAACTGAAGAAGTGCTGAGTGCATATATGTTGACCCCTGTTGCTTTAAAGCCCCAAGCATCACCTTCAAAAGCTACATAATTAGTTAGATTACCCACAGGTGAATCTGATTTAAGTGAAGATAGACAGAAAATAGGTCCTCCCTGTTGGAGAAAGTGTCCCGTTGTTTATCTCCCCTCTGTCTTTAGTTTTCTGTGTCCGGTCTGTCTGCCCCAAGCTGCTGACTGATAATTTATCTTCTAATTTTAGTTTCACAAATGGATTTGGTCCAATGCTCCACACTATGCCTGCATTTGATAAGATCACGTGAGGTCTGTCGTTAGCTGTGGCCAAATCAATGAGCTAAAACCAGCAGAACGCGTTGATGGGGCAGACTTATTTCTGCCCCAGTGAGACTCTATGGAGCTGCCTCCAGTTCGGATCACTGCCGACGGGCAATAAGATAAATCCACCGACGAACCAGTGAGCTGTCTCCCCCCCAACTCATAACTACAGATAAGTACAAAACTGAGAATGACTCGCCAAAAAACATTGCATTTAAAATAGTCAAAATACTTGGAAATACACAAAACAAAACTACACAACAAGTAAAGTAATTTACATTGTTAATTAGGAGGAACTACTTTTTGGGGCGAATGATTTTTATTTTATTTTTGCCACATCTACCTTTATGCACCGTCTGCGCCAGACTGTAATGATGGTAATAAATGTGTATGTGAAGAATACAATGCAGAGAAAATATATATATTTAACACATATTTGCTCTCAAGACAGCCTTGAAGTGAATTACTGGATGCTCAGCCAGCACTGGCGGCTATAACAGCTTGATTGACATCTCAGAGCGAGCCAGAGAAGTTGCTCGGGGGCTTTATTTCCAAGATAAAATGTAGCCTTGGCTCACACTTACAATAAATTAGCATGTTTTATTTTTCAAACAAGTCACAATGATTCCTGCAAGTTACAACATGTACAATGATGAAATCTATTTGCAATTATGTTGAATCACTACTTCTCTGGATTTTTTTTCCTTTTAACCGTCATCACCACAGAGTGCAGTCATTTTCTGATCCGAGTGTTTGGACATAAGAGTCGAAACTCCAACATTATCCACATGCTTTCTGCAAATAAGTCTCTTATCCAAACAGTTCAGCCTTTATTTCCCAGAAAGTCTGTAAAAATCTGAATAACTCTGCAACAACAACAAGTTAATCTTTCCTAGTTCTGGTTCTGAGCTGCGTGAAAATATTTAAAACACTCAAAGAAAAAGATTCTTAGATGGGCTAATATTCTATGACTGTGGAAACCTTTCTACTGCAAAATAACATATTTAGATCATGAAGCCAGCCTATATTGATCTAAACTTTGTTGTCTTGCTAAAAATACCCATTGGAGGGGTTTGCTGTGTTACAACAGGGATCCGTGTGGTCAGCAATCATAATCAGTAGGCTCCAGCATCTAAATTATACTTTGTTGATACTAAGAGGTCTAAAGTGGGCCAAACATTCCCCACACCATTACACCAACCACAGCAGCCTGGATTCAGGCTTTTCTCCCTACTATCTGAGCCTAATTTTTCTATTAAACAAGAATATTTGTCCGTGTCTCCAAAATAAAGGGTCACAACCCCAGGGTCCACGATGCATTATGGGAACAGCACAGTAAGATTATTAAATTGTGTAACAATGTAGATTTTTCTAACAAAAACTATGTAATTTTTAACATCTAGAACATGTTCTCAAATGACAAAGTCTCAAACCAGAGCTTTCTTGGATGTAAAGATGGAGATTAAAACCTTTTATTACAAAAGATCTTATTTTGTATAACAGTTCTATACGTTTGTCTTTTATTTGTGGGATGATTTACAGATTTTTTAGGCTTATGTATCTGACTTAAACATTAATTTGTTCACATATTTATCAATTTAAAATTGATTATAATGGAATTACATATTATTGGAGTTTTTAAAGATGCAAGTCCAGTTTAACGGACTCTAACAGGCTGATCATTTTTCCAGCTGCAGCTTGAATTATTATCTGTCAGGTTGTCAGAAGATAATAACCCTGCAAATAATGTCCTGGAATCACTTATTGTGTTTTTTTTTAAATGCATACATCAAAACCTGCAGACAATCAGAACATTTTTTAAAATGGCTCCAGAGTGATAAAAGTTAGTAAAATACATTTAGAGCTGAAGTGAGTGAAACGTTTATACGGCCTGGCATTACTTTGGTCTGCACCTACACAACATGGGTTTACTTTAAAAAAATTATGGAACAAAATGACATAAAATAAGTGACAATTGTTAAAAATAAAAACCAGTTTATGGTTGAATGTGGCTTATAGTGGCTGAAGCTGTCCTGCTGCTTTTAAAGTTAAGATTAAATGTTTTCTTGAGCAGCTTGGTCCAATAAGTAGAGACGTTACCCTCCCATCGGAGGGTCAGAGGTTTAATTCCCAGCCCTAACAGTGCACTGAAGTGTCCTTGGGCAAGACACCAAACCTCCAATATGCCTATTGGTGTATAAGTGAGAGTATAAAACATGCTATTTATACGTAAACATGAATGAGCTTGAGAGGAGACTGCATTAGATCATCTTCTAGAATTGCGCTGCTCAAGGTGGCTGCATGTTGGAGCAGCTCTGTTCCATTCATTCTGAGATATTGCTTTTGAAAACTTCATTTCTCTTTTTTTCTTGATGTAAATCACTTTTTTTTATCATTACTTCCTCTGGTATCGGATGCTGTGCAGCTGGAAGGATTTTTACTAAAGCCTTTTTACTTTTGGACATTTTGTTATGATGCGTAACCATGACAACAAGTGTCAAATGTGAAGAACCCTGAACTCCAGTCATGGTCAAAACCAAGCAAAGTGCCCATTTATCCACCGGAGGTGAAGTTCCCAGGAACCAGCTCGCCACCAAAGCTTCCCGCAGGAGCGCCCTGACCACCGGCAGAGTGAAAAGCCTCATCTCTATAGGCTCGGTACCGTGGTTCTCAGGGAGATCCACCACTACCAGAAGTCCACCGAGCTGCTCATCCAGAAGCTGCCCTTCTAGCACCTGGTCCGGGAGATCGCCCAGGACTTCAAGACCGACCTGAGCTTCCAGAGCTTGGCCATCATGGCTCCGCAGGAGGACAGCGAGGCTCACCTGGTGGGACTCTTTGAGGACACCAGGACCGAGGACAAATCGGGACAGACTGCTACAAGAGACCCTTCCTGCCCACAGCCATCAACTCTTTAACAAAACCAGGATTATGAGCTACAACAACATTTAATTTCCCTTTGGGATTAATAAAGTATTTTTGAATTGAATTGAATTATTTTCTATGTGAGAAGGCATCCCATTTGTTAGTAATCTGTTTCTGACATTGGTACCTAATGAACATCAACATCTCAGTGTGGTTGAGGAAAATAGTCTTTGTACATTTTTTTGATCTTTAATTGTTCGTTACATCTGGTTGACCGTGTTAAAGTTGAGTCAGAAATACAAGCTCAGGCCAGGTTTGGTTTGGGTTTGGGTTTTTTTTTCTTTAATCTTCCATCATTCGATTTCGGTGAGCTAGCACATGCTGTACCTTCAGTTTCTTATTAACTGACAGGAGCGCGGTCTCCTGCTGCTTCCAGGTTCTGCAGGATCCTTTATGGTTCAGCGAGTGGTTATTTGAGTTACTGTTGCCTTTCAACCAGAACAGACCAGTCCAGCTACTCTCTGATCTCTACAATCAACAAGGTGTTTTTGTCCCCTAAGGAACTGCTGCTCAATTGATGTTCCTTTTCTTGCACACTACCATATATAAACAACATAAACGGTTCGTTGTAAAGATACTAGTCTATTAGCAGCTTTAAATCTACCCATTTTCATGAAATGCATGTTTTAATAAGCAGTTTTTACTAAAAGTCAGGCACATGCATCAGCTGGATTGATGTTTGCTTTGTTGTTGCCAAGTAAATCTTAATTATGTTACATTTTTTGACCTGTCTGACAGTTGTTACTAAGAGTTAGTGAAAATGAACAATCCGAGTGATGATTTTGTCATTCTGGAAACTAAATAGAGTCAATAATGGAGCAATTTCCCATTACAGCTGTCAGTAAATGTTCCCATATTATATAATGTGCATGACTTTGTTATAAGCTGTCAGGTAAATGCTCAACATTCAGTCACAGAACAATGAGATCCCTCAGAAAAAAAAAATAAAAATCTACTGTGAATATTTAATTCCACTAACCTACACACACCCACACAGAGAGGCCAAAAATATTAAAGAACCATAAAAGCCTCATCCCCAATCCCTTCTTTGCTGCCATTGTTTTTTTCCCTTCAACACATTCTGCTCTGCTTGAAGAAATATTGCTTTTTCAGATTTTTCACAAAGTGTGACCTTACTCATAAACCTTCACCCACGCTTAACAAGAAATGGCACACACACACACACACACACGGTTGCTTGGATGAATACAGATGTCTTCCCATATTGTCAGATATACTGATTGCTCTCAGTGAGCTTCTCATTTAAATCAAAAATCCATTATTGTTTTTCATTTAGTCATTGGTGATAAGACAAAAATCAGAGACCGATATGTCATGGTGATTAAAAGAAATAAACTGCAGCAATAAAAGAAATTAAAGACTTAGGATTTCTTCAACTAATGCATATCACCTTAAACTAAAAGTTTAATACTAAGATCAAACTTTTAGCTGTTTTGGTCAAATCTTGATACCATTACAAGCAAACTCAACTCTTAGCTTTTGAGTATGTGTTGTCAGCTAATACCACACCAACTTTAGCTCAGAGTTACAGCTATTTTTGAGATGGGTAAGGGTGATTAGTTGTGTTTGCCACCTTGAATTTGTAAGGAACCCAGATTCATGTCAGGTTAAAACTAAAAACTGATTTTCTCACTAAAGAAACACAAAACAACAACAAGACAGGGATTTAACGCAGAGCAGAGACGAACCAGCAAGCAAAAAAACAGATTATATAGGCAGAGGCTGACGAGGAAGTGGACACAGGTGGCTGATTAGTAACGAGGGACAGGTGTAGGTGGGCGTGGCAAGCTGAGTGGAGAACTACTGAACTGAGGGCAGGTGAAAGGTGGCACAACAAGATCAAATAAAGATTAGTTTTATGTGGATACCTGCTCATAAAGATATAGAAGGGAATGATATGGCAGATCATTTAGCTAAGGTATCTTTAAAATAAAATAGAATTATGGAAATAGCGTATAGTAAATCTGAAATAAAATCAATTATTAAGAGCAAAATTAAATCTGAATGGCAACAAATGTGGGAGGAAGGAACTAAAGGTTGTCATTTATTTCATATACAAAAGAAAGTAGGGAATATGGAAATAATTGGAGAAAATCGAAAAGAGCAAGAAGTAATGACAAGATTGTGGCTCGGACATACTGGATTAAATAAAACTTTATATTTGATAGGTAGGTGTGAATGTGGTATGGATATGGAGACAGTGGAACATGTAAGTAGAGAAAAGTTAAAACAAGAAATTAGGAAATATGATATAGAGACATCAAAACCTAATAAGATATTAATTAAACATAAAATAAATAAAGTAGTTATTAAATCTTTGAAGGAAACAGGATTATATATAAGAATTTAGATTAAAGGGAGGTATTTTGGTTCACACTCCAGCATAGTAGATGGTGATAATACATTTTAATGTTAGATGTCATCCGCTATTAAAAATCAGAAAGAAGAAGAAGAAGAAGAATGGTGGCGCAGGTAACATGAGAAAAAGGTCAAGAAACACAGAAACAACATGAAATCAACTACAGAAAAATAACTAAAATAACAGAACTGGAATTATACAGAAAGTGAAGTTGTAGATGTACATGCAAAGACTACTTCTTGAGAGCTTTATTAAAATTTGTTCAATGATTCATGAGATGCAAAAAAATGATCACTCCACCTTCATTCGCCTTTTGCAGCCAGCAACAATAACCCCACCTGCTGTAAATATTATCAGGTGGACATTTTTATACGAGGCAGGTCCACAGTGGCCCAGAATTGTTTGAGACGTAATTTCTTGATATATTTGTGATAATAAAAATGGATCCAATGACTGCTGATATAAGCCACTCTCACTGAACATTTGTGTGATTTTTTTTTTTTTTTTTTGGATTGTAGGGTCATTACTGACACTTCGGCTGCACTCACCTTCGGTTTTAGCTCTGATTTACAAAATTTGACCATCAGTCACAGAAACATCAGCTTTCATTCTGACTTTTTCTTCTGGTTCAGCAGAAAAACCCTCACTTTCATAAAAATATATATATATGAGTAAGAATATGACATAATCACAATCATACCATGCAGCTATTTTTAGCTGCTGTCCCTCAAAGGCTGGGGATGTGTCTGTGTGTGCGTTTATCTGGACGGATTTGAATTAAATGCAACAAATAATTAACTTTTGGAGTCAACCCACTTATAGTCAGCTAAAATTTTGGACACCCAAAAACAGCTATGATTCTGTCAGTTTTAAAGCTATTGGGCTAAAATCTGCTGTGGTAGTAGCTGAGCAACTACGAAATCTTAGCTTAAGCTTCGGCATATCTCATGAACCATTGCACTGATTTCAATGTGAGATGAATATCAAATGAGCGAACATCAAATGAGATGTTTCATAATGTTTTTTTCAAAGGTTTGATGAAAAATAGATACACAGCAGGGGTGTCAAACCCAGAGACACAAGGGGGCCAAAATTAAAAATTTGGTCCTAGCCAAGGGCCAATCACGATCAATATTTATTAAAAATTACATAAATTAATTAGTTTTAGATGTATTATGTCAAATCATTCATATAGANNNTCATTAGCAGTCATTTCTTACGCCTCACTCAGCTTTTAAATGAAGTTTTTAACATTAAAACAGACAAAAACCTGATCATACAGAAATTAAAACTATATATTGTTGGCTTCTAAGTCACTGTCAAGAGAAAACTTCACTAATTAGGCTCAGGTTTTTTAAAGCAAAATAAGAATCAGAGACTCGATCTGAACCAGACTGGAGGGCCGGATGAAATGTTACAGAGGGCCGGAACTGGCCCGCGGGCCTTGAGTTTGACACATTTTTCAACGGGCGATACGCATTGTTTTAGTGAAGACTAGGCCTTTAATTCAAACATGGTTCAGGAAGTCTGTTCCTTGTATTATTCATTACTTGATAAAATGTGGCGCAGCACTTGTCATATCTCATCTGTGCTGCCTTTTTATACCACAGTGTCAAGCAGAAGTAAATTCTCATAAAGCTTATCTTGGTTCACATTATACGTAATGATTAAAAGAAGGGGGGGCCTCTGCAGGATGTGCAGAAGACGCTGATAAACATGATCAATTCACTGAAACGACTCAGCTGTTGAGTGTATTTTAAGACTATCAGGGGTTTATGTTCAGTTCCATTACACTGAGTTGGCTCTTAGTGATTTGACCTTCAGTTCCTCCGTCCTGAGCCGGGAATCCAGAGTAAAAGTGACATCTAGCTGGCGCTCGCTGACAGCAGATGAGGAGGAGGTTCAGATGTGTGCATAAGAAAGAGATATTAAACCCTGGGAACCCAGACTGTGATTGACAGTTTCTCAGCCCCTCTTGTTTCCTGTTGTTCTTCATAGCTCATCTCCTTCCCTTGTTGTGCAGGTTTTTGTTTTTTTTTCCTCTTTCTCGCCCGCTCTGTCATCTGACAGTTAACTGCACAACAGGAGGCTTTTAACCGAGGGGTTTCGATTAAATTTCCCATTTTACAGGCCAATGCTCCATTTATGTGAAACATATAGTGTGTTGATACAAGTAGTCAAGCATGGACACCACTTTGATTCAGACCAAAGAGGTTGTTTTTCTTGTATTTTTCTTTTTATAAAAAGAAAAAAAATCAAATCATAGTGGTGGTGTTTTTTTTTTTTTTTTTTCCGTTTACTGAGTTATTCTGTTGTTTTCAGAACAAACAGCATCTTCTTTGGGAAATTTAGCATTGCTAATTGGAATTCAGTGGGCTTTATAGCTGCTGATTTATTCAGTAACAGCTGGTCACAGACAGCAATGTTGCGGAGTCTTAAATCTCTTAAATCTTTTTAATTTCTCCAGAACCCTCAAAGTGGATTTGTATTTTCTTAATTTACTGCCGAGATCAGTCAGTTTGAAAGTGTCTCAAAACAAACAAGGACCAGAATCTGATAAATTAAAAAGGCCTGGCATTCCTTGAAGGGATGCAGATCCCCTTTTTCCTCTCATGGTGATAATAAAAAACAGAATACACTGGGAGAAACAACGTGAAGGCTGTATGTTTCTTCAACTTATTCTAATAGAAGAAGAAAACTCAGTGCTGTCAGTTTCTGTTTGTGTTGCATCATGGATTTCTTCCTTGTTTTAATATTTTCACATCAATGCTGCTCTGAAGTAGAACAGTAAAGAAATATCAGTCTGTATGGTGTAAAAAGTCATGCTTGTTATGTCAACTTTGCAATAAGGAACAAAGTAAATTCATGCTTTGATTAAACCAAGCCGTTTTAGTTCCTTTACGCCTCTGCAAAACATTACATGGATCAATCTGTGGATGTGGATTTGCACTTTTATATAAACCAGCAGTAGTAAAGATTTGTAGTTTTGGTCAAAACTTCTGAAATCTGCAACAGACTAAAAATAAAAAAAGGGGGAAATAAGGTGGAAAAGCACTGAAACTAGATGTGTAATAAAAGTGAAAGAACAAGGGCGAGTCTGAATGTTTGTGTGCTGATGACAAATCTACAGAGAACAAAAAAAAAAAAAATTAGTCCGGAGCTGAAGGTCCGGTGGGAAATCATATGACTTGGCTGTTGACCATTTCTTTACTGTCAAGGACAAAATGTTGCTTCAGTCGGGGAAAGTAAAACGCTTCCTCTGGTTCTCATTGTTTGTTGCAAAAAGCAGCTGTGGTTGTGTTGACAGTGCAGTTAATGATAATAAAATGTAGAATCCTTTAAAGGAATCGCTTCCTTGCATGCCAACATTTCAAACCAATCTGTTAGCACTTGAAGCATGCGTTGTGAATAACTCCCAGCTACTACCACAACTAATTTAGGCTCAAAATCTGTAGAAATATCAGTTACAGTTACATTTATAGGTGTGCTGAGTTTGAATAGCAGCCATCTTGAATCAGGTAGATGCACATCCAGAGATTATCTGTTTGCAGTTTGCAAACTTTGGTCATTTCTGTTTTGATTTTTAAGTCCTGCAAAGACATTTTGCTTCATTCCTTTTTATTTGCACCATTTACAAATAAATGTAGCTATCTTTGACTTTATATGTGCAGCTGTGGGGCGCCTTCTTTTACTGTCATTAATGCTCACGTTCTTGCTAAAATCCCAAACAAGCAAAGGACGGATCAAGACTGCATCTAAATTTTAAATCATCTTGAATGCTGAAAGCCTTCACGAATTCCAGCAAACTTATTCTGCTGTCTTGGCTTTTAAAGGCTTCATGAACATTAATTCAGAGGCCATTTTGAGATAAACTGTAAGAAACACTGCGCCAAATTTGAATTATATGACTCATTATAAACAAGAATTGATGCTAGCTTTAATAACTGATAAATATTTCAGTTTTTGCCACTGTGTAAAGGGATGATGGAGGACCCAAGTGCATAAAAACTGATGAAAAGGAAGCTCCAAACTGATGTGCTTCATTAAACTTGCTGTGAACTGATGTTAAATAACAAAAAGTCAAACAAACAAAACCACCAAAGACCGGGCAGAGACAATAAACTGGGACAGAATAAAGAAAAGTATGCAAATTATCTGCTGGGAAAACTAATGAGGACTGAACAACAGCTGAGTGGTAATTAGCCAAATGAGAGCAGGTGTGATGGGCAGAAGCTAATAAAGGAGCAGGCTCTACCAAAATAAAACAGGAAGTAAGGCTAAGACTCATAAAAAACTACTAAAACTGACTAAACCAAATAAGAGGGATCAAACAGGAAGACATAAACCCATGACTGTGCAGTTTAAAAAGAAATAAGAATCACATAAAGCCTAAATCAAACCCCTGTCAGTTTGTTGTTGGTTTGGTTTTAATGGTAGCAGAAGCCCCACTGGATGTCTTTCTTTCCCCTCAAACACTGAGTTAGAGGGGATAATGTGGTATTACATTACAGCTCAGAGACTGCTTCTCTGCTCTTTTCTGGGCTCCCAAAGGTCCAGCTTTGGACATTACTGCAGCTGAGCCAACGGCTCGAACTGATACAGCTCAGAAGCATGAAGCTCCACGCCACTGAAGTTCACTGCAGGGGAACCTGTAGGGGCAAATTATTTATCTTCAAAAGAGCGAGCTGCAAAAAATACTCGGGTCACACTGAGAAGCTCAGGCTGCTCTGAACATCACCCTCAGTGGGCAAATCAGATACGTCTTCATCTTTGACTGGAGCTGTTTCATGGGCTTTTTTGATACAAAATGCTCATTTTGTGAAGGTTGCACCATTTGAACCACTTTAAATTCAAATTTCCTGAGTGAATCTTTTTGGTACGGGAACAAGGACATGATCTAAAACCTACAAAAAAATAAAATAAAATAAAATCTGCTGCAAATCTGGAGGCAGAACGTTCTACCAGCCGCCGTTCATCTCCATCATTTAACCCAGAGCCAGAACCATCTGCACGGGATAATTCTCTGCAATCTTCTGCCACCAAAATATGTGCAGATTTAAGCTCATATACAAATACTATTTTGTGAAGTCTTGTTTGTGCTTTAGGAGTACAATCCCAATTCTGAAAAAGTTGGGACACTGTAAATAAAAACAGAATCTGCAAATCTCATAAACCCACATTTTATTCACAATGGAACGTGGTAAACATATCAAATGTTGAAGCTAAAGAATTGTACCATTTTCTGGGCAAAACAAAAATGGAAACTTTGAGTTTTACGGCAGCAACACGTCTCAAAGCAGTTGTTCCAGGTCCTTGTGTACCGCTGTGAAGCGTCACCTCCTCTTCCAACAACATCTGTAAACATCTGGACCTGAGGAGAGCAGCTGCTGGAGGTTTTAGAGGGAATGTTGTCCCATTCTGGTCTGACGATGGATTTTAGATGTTCAACAGTCCTGCTTCTTTTTCGCTGGATTCATGATGCATCAAATGTTTTCAGGCGGAGAGAGGTCTGGACTGCAAAATCATGCTGCTTTAATGGATGCAATATGCCGTTTATCATTGTCTTGCTGAAATTTGCAAGTCCTTCCCAGAAGATAAAGCTCAAAACGTGCAATCTGATAAAAAAAATAAACATTTGCGTTGCCAATTTCAGATATTCCGCATTCAGAGAAAAAGATGTCTGAGGTGGATTTTTTAGATGAGAAAACCATTTTTCTATTCAGTTTCTTATCTTTCAGAGTGTGTGTGGCTGTGTAAAAGAAAAAGTAAATTGAATTTTAAGCTTTTTCTTTTGGTCAGTCAGAGAGCAACACAGGGAAACCAGAGAGCTGAACTCTGAGGTGAGTAAAAAAGAAAGATTTATACAAAAACTGAGGAGAAAATACAACAAATTAAAACTAATAAAGCTCAAACTTAAAGGGTTTTAAAGGATTGTCCCTAAATGCTATTTAAATCAAGTTTAAAATAATATAAATGTGTCTGAAAAATTGGTGAAAAATTTCAGAAAGTCCAGTTTGTGAGATAAAAACAGTGCTTGGTAATAAGAGAACAGCCTGCAGCTCACTTCTTATAGCTGGAATATGTTCCATAAACATAAAGTTCAGGGATTTTACTGCTGGAAGGGGGATAAGCTGCACAAATAACACAACTTCTGTTTAAGAGAATTGGCCCCGACAACTTCAAATCAGCTTTATTTATAGAGCACATTTCTTACCAAAATGCTGAACAAAAAGAAAAACATAAAACAATGAAGAGAATTACTTGAAATCCAAAAACATAAAAATCATCCAAAACAGAAAAAAAGATAATAAAAGACAGAACATAACAAGATGTTAAAAATCATTAATGAAAAGCCAAAAAATTAATTGCTATTAAAATACTTTGTATTTTCTGTGAAAATTCAGTGTAAAAACTGAAAGCTGAATGATTGCTGAAACTGTGTTGTTAAAATAAAAACAAGCAAAACACAAACTAAAATTAACAAAACGATGGCTAAAAGTTGAAACAGTTTAAACTGGAGCTAACAGCAAAACATGCCTGAAAATTAAAATTAGTTAAAAACTAAAATTAACAAAATGGTAGCTGAAAGTTAATCAGTTCTGTATTCAACAGGAAATCAATACTGGCTCTTTTCTTGGTATTAGTTAAAAGTCTTCCTGCAGAGTTCTGACTGTCAGTCTCTCAGTTTTGGTTACTTTTAGATATTTTGCTTTTTGGTTTTTTTGGGATCATGTTTTCTGCAGTGGTCTCCAATCCTTATCCTCTTTGGGCCACCATCCTGCATGTTTTCCTTGTTTCTCTGCTCCAACACACCTGATTTGAATCAGTGGCTGATTAACAGGCTTCTGCAGAACAAGAAGAGGTGATTTAACCACTGAATCAGGTGTGTTGGAGCAGAGAAACAAGGAAAACATGCAGGATGGTTGCCCTCCAGGACCAGGATTGGATTCTTGGGTTTTGTCCTGTTCCTCGTGTTTTACTGTGATGTTGATCTGGGTCACTTTGCTCCCTGTGCCTCTCACTGTTTCCTGCCAGGCCTCATTACTTTCCCTCAGTCAGTTTCAGCGCCGCAGTCTGGCCACGCCCACTCCTCACCTGCTCCAGCTGTCTCCCATATTCTCATTAGTCCCAGCCCATATATTCGGTTCTTTGTGTTGGTGCTTACGTGCGCCGCTCCGGGTCCTCCCTTGTGGCACCTGTAGGTCTTTCTGCCACACCAACTAATTGCTTTTCTTATTTTAAATAAACCTTACAGTTTTCTGGGTTCATCCTTCCACAAACCATGACACAGACGAGACAGCAGAGACTGGCTGCTGCCAAAAAAAAGAGAACTAAATTAATCCAAGTCGCTGCCCTCAAGTTAATACTAGAGAGGATGGATTTGAGCTTGGAAAGGCTTCTGAATTGTAGAAAACATGTCTTTACAACAGAGTTAATCTGTTTATTAAAATATAGCTGACAGTCAGAAACCCTAGATTCGGGGGCATAGAAATCTATCTGCATAATTTGACTAAGGGAAGCATGTTCAAGATGAATAAAATTGGCCCCAGGATAGATCCTTGAGGAACTCTACAACTGATAGGAGCTGCAGAGGAAGAGAAATCTACCAAATGAACAAAGAAAGATCTGTATAAGTAGGATGTGATCCTCTGAAGGACTGTATTTCCTAAATGACCCCTTCCGACAATCTGAGAAGGCCCAGATTATCAGGATGACTCTTAAGCGACGTTCCTGCCGTGTGAGGTGTGTTAAGAGTGACCTGGTCCACTCGGAAGGACGTCCGGACCGCTGCCAGCTAAAATCGGGGATATTCAACATGTTGGATTGTCTTGGCCTGACGTTGCAGCGTGTGTTGTCTCTTAGACAATTTTAAAATCTTGCCGTGTGCAGCAAGCCTAAAAGGCTGGAAAGACTCTTCTGCTTCAAATAAAAATTAACTGTGACAAAAGATGATTGACAGGCGAGCTCCTGACAGCTAAATAGGTTTTAATTTGTTCGTTTTCTGTTTGAAGCTCTGAGGCTTGACCTCCACGCTTTGAGCTTTGGGTGTGTGTGTTTTTTTTGTTTTTTTTTTTTTTTAGTATAACAAAGACCTTCTAAAACACTTCTACAATGCTTCTGAAAAGAGTTGCAGCAGAATCACAAGCAATGGCTGCAATCAACTGTGGCAGATGAACACAACACGGCCTCCCCGAGGAATCCACCAGTCACTCCGACCTCTCTTCTTCACCACACATCCTCCCCCAGTCCAACTTTTCTCAGTCTGGCCTCAGCCATTTTCTCCAGAATCCAGAGGTCTGGTCTGTCCTCCCAGCTGCATCGTTGCACCTTTTTTATCTGTGATTCATGACCCGAATCAGCCGTGATGAAGTAAAGTCGCTGAAAATAACGTGTGTCCGTACAAATCCATGCAACGTCAGAGCATGTGTTGTGAATGACTCTCGGCTACTCCCACACCAGATTTTAGATCAGTATCTGTGAGTCATTTTTGTGTTGGTTAATCTCGATTAGCTGTTGCGGCCATCTTGAATTGGGTTGGCTCTAAAGGTTAACGAGTTACTGAAGTATAGCCGATGAGAGTTTCATTAAAATCATCCATATTTTGCTAACAGTTGGAGAGTTGACTCCAAAATGTTATTGGCAAAATTTTATGCAAAGATCTTGTGCAAAATGTTAGCACTCATATAATATGTTGTAGGTCAGGGATGTCGAACCCAGTGACGCAAGGGGGCCAAAATTAAAAATTTGGTTCTAGCCAAGGGCCAATCACGATCAATATTTATTAAAAATTACATAAATTAACCTTGGTTTTAGATGTATTATGTCAAATCATTCATATAGAAATATCAATGACCTTTTCCCAGTTACAGATTATACAGAATTTAGAGCAAACAGACTTTAATTAACACAGATAAATAGATCAAACTTCAAAAAGCTCATCATTAGCTGTCATTTCTTACGCCTCACTCAGCTTTTAAATGAAATTTTTAACATTAAAACAGACAAAAACCTAATCATACAGAAATTAAAACTATATATTGTTGGCTTCTAAGTCACTGTCAGAGAAAACTTCACTAATTAGGCTCAGTTTTTTTAAGCAAAATAAGAATCAGAGACTTGATCTGAACCAGACTAGAGGGCCGGATCTGGCCCGCGGGCCTTGAGTTTTACACGTGTGATGTAGATCCATCTCAGCTATGCTCCCGCCTAATTTCAGGTCAATATCTGTAAAATTTACTGAGCTGAAGCCATTTCTGTGCTTTTGATGGTGGTTGTGGCAGCCATCTTGAGTGGGATTAAATCCAAAATGTTATCAGTTGTAGATGCACATCCATTTGTTGGTTTCTGTGAGTTTCATTAACATTTGTCCAGTGGTTCAGGAGATATTTTGGTAACAGGCAGACACACGTACACACACAGACATCCACTTTCGCCTCTCATTGAAATTTGTGATGCATGAACAAGATGTTGTGCTGTGAGAGCATTGTAAATATGGAAGCTGCACAGAGTTGTTTTAATAAAATGCAAAGGTGAGAAGCCGTAACTCAAAGCCTTTTACTGCGAACGTTTTAGAGAAACATGCCATAATCACACAGCCCGCAACAGGCGTTAACTTCAGACAACGACCACATTTCAAACTGAGAGCATGTAAATAAAGCCGAGCGCGGCAATAAAACCAAATCTAAAACTCGACTTAAAATGATGCCGCAAAAGCAGTCACATAAAAACAAAGATGTAATTACAGGTAAACAAATAAATTCCGTATTCCACTTGAATCTGCATGCTAGCACACCCCGTGGACGCTCATGTGTAAATGATGACATCACTTGCATGCGGGGTTTGTTCCACACATACAGATGCCCCCGTTTGGCCCGGCACAAAGGCATGCACACTTCAAAGGCCCGGGGTTTGGATCAAACGCAGCGGTTGCAGGTACACAGCTCTCTCCGTGGCTCTGCTCCCTTCATCTGTGGCTCTTTTCATGTCTGCACTCGCAGAAGCCACATCCAGTACAACACTTGAATCTTAATGTGGATTAATGAGCCTAAATCAAATGAAATTGCAGTTCAAATAAACGAGATGCTGGAACCTGAGTGTAAAGCAATACTTGACCATGTGCCTTCGGTCATAAAAATCATTTGATTTCAAGGCTCGAGTTGGATAAAGTGGATAAAAAAAAGTGTGTGGACCTTCAAAGCTGGCAGCTTTTTTCCAACGGTCTCCTTTTACAACCGCAGCTCTTCAGTGTAGGCACCTCAAATCAGTTTGCTTCACATCACAGGGGCCCTCTTTATCGTGGATGATGAGAGATTTGCACTAAACTCGAAAATGTTGCGTTAAATTTTTTACATTTTTTTTTTTTGGAAGCTGAAAACTCAAGGTAAATTAAAGGCCTTGGAGGAATGCATATCGCCCGCCTGATCCTGAACACCTTCCATGCGAGTCCTAATTCAAGATGGCCGCTGCAGCCACATCTCTCGATTTAATCTGTAGAGGATGACCCTCAGCTACTACCACATAAGCTTTACCTCAATATCTGTAATTAAAGTAAGTTGTAGCCAGTTTTGTGTTGGCTAACGTGGATTAGCTGTGGCAGCCATCTTGATCTGGGTTGACAACAAAAGTTAATTAATGTAGACAGACAGGAAGTGCTAACTAAACAGTTAATGCCAAAGTTTTAAGTAAATATGTTGCTCAATGTGTAGCACTTAGGTTGTGAGCTGGAGATGACTCTCAGCTACTACCACACCAAATCTTAGCTCAATATCTAAAAAAAATCTAAATAAATTGTAGCCATTTTGTGTTCAGGTGGGTTAAGTTAATTAGTTATAGAGGCACACCTAATGATTACCTTCTTTTTTAATTTATCTAATATTTTGCTAACATATCTAAGAGATCTGGCTTGATTAGTTATTGTTTAGGACGACACTCAGCTACTACCACACAAAATCTGAGCACAATATCTGTAAAACTGACTGACTTTTAGTCATTTTCGTGGTTGCTAAGATTACTTAGCTGGAGTGGCCATATTGAATGGGTCAGATTCTAAACGCTAATCAGTTGTAGATGAAAATCCAGCGATTACTTTCTGAGAATTTCATTCAGATCTGTCTACCGGTTCATGAGCTATTTATAACGATACACAAAAAAATGAGAATTATTTTTCTCAAAATCCCATCAGTGAAACACGGTGGCAACAGTATGATGGTTGGGCTGACAGAAAGCTTATAATAAAACAACTGTTACCAGCAGATTCTAAAGAAAAATGTGTTTTTTACTTCGACAGAACCTGGGTCGTTCAAAACGGAGCCCATGTTGACCCAACAAAACAAATTCCTTATCCTAATTAACAACTGTGCTGAAAAGACGTGAAGTAAGCCATTACTGTTGAAGGAATCGACTCGCATTCCTTTAATTTAAGCTGAACTGTAGAATTTTGTTGGTGGTGGAGTAAAAAAATGCCTCCAAGCAGATGAGCTGAATTGACCAAATGTAAAACGTTCTGTTAAATTCAGCCGTTAGCTCCGCCTCCACCTTCGGCGGATAACGACACAAACGCAGGACAGGAAAAGAGTTTCCTGATGAGCTCAAATAAACTCCAGTTTAAGTCCGTTCTGATGCCTGAGTCGCATGGTCCTTCAACTTTATTCTTGACTCGTGTCCCTTTGGGAGCTGAAGGTCACAGGCAGCAGGCTGACCGTCCCCTCTGACTTCCTTTTTTCTGTCCCCTTCCTCTTCCTCCTCCTCCTCTTCCTCCTCCTGTCTCGTCACTTCACCCATGGGACGCAGGGAAGGTGAAGGAGGGTCACGAAGCACAAACGCATGGTCAACTCTCTATCTGTGCTTTTATACCAAAGTCTACACTCAACTTTTCAATGCAGATACACTTTTAGGAGCCGAATGATGGATGAGCAGCAGCTGAAATAAATCTCATAAAAGCCGAAGTTTTGTTTGTTTTTTTTCCTTGATTTTATCCAATAAATTTAATTACTCCTTGTTTGCTTCACTACAGATGTATACATGCATTTTTCAGTTGCTATGTTGCATCAAAATTATATTGCATCTTTAGACTTAATTGCGTTTTTATGTTATTTTTATAGACTTTGCTTACTTTTATTACACCACAATTGTATTCTGTAATATGATAACTGAAGTCATGCCTTTATAAGCAAGTATCATTAATCACAGTGAACCTGATGATATTCATAAAACCTCCTTCCCAAACCCTGCAGATTTCTCCAGATGCATCTCCTCCGATTCGGTCTCTTATCTTATTAAAGGCCTTAATGGGAAGTGATTGATGACAAAATTCCTTGTGATTAAAAAGAGCTGTGACAGAGATGGTTGTGTTCCAGGAGGGGAGCAGAAATGTCACCGTGACGACTTTAATGGGTTATTTTCAAATCACCTCGGAGATTTACAGGATTGCAAATAATTTAATATGCCAGGCCAGTAACGTTGTTGTAATAAGCCATCTAAAACAATTTATTGGATGTTCTCTCGCAATAATTCACGAGGGTCATGCATGTTTTATGAACAATCAGTCAAACTCAAACATCAGCGGGCTGGATAATGATGAACTATTTAGAGGAATGGGGCTATTTAAGCTCAGAGATGGAGTAGGACAAATACTCTCTACGAGCAATCTTTTAAAACTGGTTTGTAGTTTTTATGAAGATGTCTGTTTTCCTGCTGCTGCACATAGCAACGCATTCAAACGAGTCTGTTTCCAAAAAGAAACTTCTTGTTTTGTGACATTTTCGATATTTCACCTCAGACTGTAGATGTTGGAGAAGGTAAGACTCCCCAAATTAGTCCATCAGGGAATATTAGGTGCAGCAGGAATGGTTGTAGAAACTTTGGGTCACTTTCAAGTAAATGTGAGAAATCCTTCCGAGGTTTATGCAAGTTAAATGTGCAATGCTTATAAACTTTATAATCGAGGCAAAATGAGAAACGGGGAGGCTAATGGTGTCCTCTTTTAGGTCAAATTTTAATTAAACTGAAAGGAAATTGTTGTGTCAAAAAAGTAGCAATATTTCTTTTCATATCGACGGTTAAAGTGCAATTAAATTAGAAAATTAAGCTAAATTTCTGAGCAGCTGCCAACTTCCACCTGAGTTTGTTTACCTACAAAAACAGCAAAGGTGATTTGGTAAAGGTAAAGATTTGTTTAGGGTGAAACTGTAAACTTACAGGTCTTGAAGAAGTTTTGCAAAATCGGTGAGTTCCGTCTTTACGGCGCTCCACCTCGCTTGCTCCATCCCTCGTATTTATTCTTGACAATTATCTCTAATTTTTTGTGTGTTTAGCAGCAAATTCACTCCACCTATATGTCTACGTTCGCCGTATTTGTGCACCTACTCAGACTGCAGCCTAATGCAGGATAATAACGCGACTCGAGCCTCCACGCGGTTTCCTGCAGACTCAGCTGAGTGCATCATTTCCATCGAGTGTGGCTCCAAATTACAGAATTGCATATCAGTACATATGTCTGTAAAAATCTACTTTGCAAAGAGTGTCTTTAACCCACAGAAGTGAAGCTGATCTTGTAACGGATTAAATACCCCTGACCAAGATGTTTTTGGTCGCCATCAGAAAGGTTCTGGTTGAATTATGGCGTCTGAGCTCTTGTTTAATGGGGGCCGCTGGAGCTGCGGTCTCCTAATCCTGAGGCTCCAGGTTCAAGCCCAGGTTGTGTCAGGAAGGGCACCCAGCATAAATCAATTTCCAAATCATCTGTCTGAATTTGCTCGCTTTGGTGACCCCTGCAGAAGGGAGCAGCTGAAAAGAAATTTTTTTATTTTTTTACTTTCATTCAGAGGGCCTTTTCTTTACTTCATGCGTTCAGCTGAAAACTTCAGTCAGCCCTAACGGTTTTGGATTTTGTATAAAGCGCTTCGTCCTTGGAAAGCAACTTTTCATTCCTTTGGTTATAGAAAACCTGTTTGATAAAACATAGTAAAACTGATTTATTTTCAAGCACTTTAGTTCAGAGGAGAGACAGCTCCTGGGGTTTTTTCCTGACCATCTGAACTGACTTTATTCATACTGAAGGTGATGCTTTGTAACTCCAAGGCCTTGGAAAAATGTCTGCTTATTCCCATTAACTTGCATTCATAATATTACGCCGGAGACGTATTATTGCTCTCATTTAACCCCCTATCATGTTGTTTTACCTCATTAATGTTATTGTGACATTCCTTGACTTTTTGTTTCTGCTTCTACTGTACTGTAAACCTCAGTGGGGAAAGTCGCATAATGACTAATAATAAAAGAGGCCAAACAATTTAAATAAACAATAAAAAGCTGTAATAATCCCAGGTTTGGTCCCATTCCAGTCCTTACTCCTTCCACTCTACTTATATGCTTTTTGCTCACTTATGAAGGGCTAAAGGTGCCTATTTTTTTAGGGATTTATGGGGAAAAAAGGGAGACGTACAAACAGAGAATTATTAGGGGAACACTTAAATTATAATAAAATTGTTAGAATAGCAAAGAAACTCACCTACAGTATGCCTTTTTTATTATTATTTTATACAACAGCCACTGTAATGTCTAATTTAATGTACTGGGTTTGGTATCTCAACAAGCATAAATTCATCTGTTTTAAATTAATCTAAAACAGCTGATGACATTTATACAGGCTTCTTGAAGGGGTGTCCCGTTTCATACGGAAATATTTTACCAGCATGAATAAAAACACAAAATCCAGGATCAAGGGTAACCCTAAAAATAGGATTCATGTGATTAATCAAAGAATTTCTGTCTTAGTTACTGAAATTTGCAGATCTTTGAGCTATTTCTGGCTCCAGATTGTGACAGAGGAATGGAGGAATTTCAGCATATTTTTAGCAAACTGTGGCACAAAAAGTCTTTTGTTTTCAAAAATCCAACTTAAAACTATTTTAAGCTTTTGGGAAGCTTGGATAACTTCAAGAGGTTTTTACTTATTAAGTATTTGAAATATATTTGTGACGTTATTTGTGCACAGTTGTTGAAATAAGTCCAACTTGTGCAGATCTATCAACATTTTCAAATCTAAGCGGAGCTTCTTGGACTTGGACATAACTTTTGTTCTTGTCAAACAAGCTGTTTAATTTTGAGAAACTTGTCAAATCTTTTGAATCATGATCCTATTTAACAGGCACTGGCAGGTTAGGCTAATTAGGAACCAAAGAAACAAATAAAACCCTCAAACCATGCATGGTAAATGTAAGTGAAAAACATTAATGTCTCTTTTTCGGTGAATTCTCTGTCTCTGTGTGTGTGCTACATTCTATTTGTTATTCTCCGGTCTTGTATTTAAAGTGGGACATGGAGCTCTAATCCTCCCCAGAGGACATGCAGTCACTTGCTCTATTACCTGCCCATTATTGGGCACCCTTCCAAATGTGTGTGACCATGCTGTAGATAGAACTAATCCTGTAATGACAGAGACAGTTAATTGATTGCAGTCTGATCTCTGTTCAAGGCTCTCTTGCAAGATGGAAACGGCGGATTGTGAGAAAGGACCCTAACCTTCTCTCGGCGAATTGATTTGAGACATCGACGGTACAGGAAATTCTGTAAGGCCATCAAAGCTGTGGAGCAGACAGATAATGACATGACTTTGTCCACTGATGCATGGGGCGAGGCGTGAGAGATGTGCCAACAATACACTCTCTTGTCAAAGAACAATCGCACACATCCTTGATTATTTCTGTGCTGCGTTTATTTTAAGTCCTATGAGGTACGAGGCATGATGCAACATACTGCAACGCTCCACTTTAAACTAATAAACACTATTTGTCATCCTAAAAAAACTAATTCATGCATCATTTTGATGTTCACAACATTTGGATCATTCAAGAAGAGCTCTTCTATAAGACTAGCTCTGAAATATTCTGCGGGAACAGAAGGGATATCTATCAAGGCGAGGCTCAAATTAAAAAAGCAATATTATGAAATTTAGCAGACTAAATATTTGATAGAAGCTGAAATAAAAATGTCAGAATAATTTTACTAGCATGTGCTAAAAATGAATCGAAGGCTGTAAAATCTGAGCACGCTCAATCAAAAACTAATTTGAGTATAATTGAATTTAATGACACATTTATAAACTTGTGTAGACAGTCCCAATGGGGAACAGATACTTTCAAATTGACTTAGTCGATGTTTCTGAATTCTGTTGCATTAAAAGCTTCTGTTTGATTGAAAATACCTGGTTGTACGGCCTATCGGTGCATTTTTAAAGACAAAGTTTTTCTTTTAGTTGTGAATTCTCACAGGCACAGCTGCATCCTTCTACATCTTTTTTTTTATTTTTTCCTCTTTCGTGTTGTTTCTCGACACAATGACTTGTCGGGGCAGTGGCACGAACCTTCAGGCGGTCTCTCCTAAAAAGCATTTATGGTTTTGCTCTCAGTGGAATGCCCTTAAAGTGAAAAGCTGAGTGAGGATCCTGGGGAAGAAACAGAAAAGATTCGGGTGGAGATCCACCTCGACACATATATTTGGAAGCATTATTTTTAGATTTCTGTTGTCATAAAAGTTACGTCTTTCCTGATCTTCCAGCTGTTAGTTACAACAGTTAAAATGATCTCTGAAGCACAGAAACCTGAAAACATAAACTAACATGTTTAACACGAGGAGCATAAAGGAACAAACTTTCGACAAAACATCTTTAGTGTGATTTACGACGCGTTCAGGGACTTCGAGGCTGAAAACATGGGAGGTTTGTAGCTTACAAGTAAGTGCTCAACAAGTACTTAGGAAACACAATTACAACCATTTGGTATTTATCTCCGACTCTATGACCTTTAAGTCTTAAATTATGTGAAATGTTTTTCGAAATTAGGTTCATTCAACTGAAACTTTAAGGAAATTATAGTAGAGACATCCTCGTTCCTCCTGGCCACTCGTAGTCGAAGTCTGTCCTCTGAAGTGGACATTTGTGAACTGAAATGTCTCACTAGGACACCAGATTAGTTTACTCAAAGTTTCAAGATAGTAGGTGACAGTTTCACTGAATTCTGTTTGCAGCCGAGCGACCCGTGAGCCATGTTTGCACGTCCAGTTTCATTATTAAACGCAATATTTGAATGAATTATCTCGTGGTTCAGTTTCACATGTTTAGTGCTGTGAGATCCACTGTAGTAAACACATGATGTCTTTAAAATAAAACCTTTCTTACGTGTGCAATATTCTCATTGCCTTCCAAACAACTGGAAAAGTTTAACAAAAATAGGAGTTTTTGTCCTGATAGTATGGAGGATATACTGTAAATATATGTATGTATGTTTAAAAAAAAAGGAAAAAACATGGTGGTTGCGTAATAGTTTTTCCAAATATTTCATCAGCTACTGGATGTCCCCTGAGCTGTTTGCTGTGATTAATAACACCTCTGTGAAGGTTTACCTGCAGGAAGAACAGAAAAAGGGATGTTTTTGTTCTGGTGCGAACTGTGAGAGTTCAGGAAGTGTTGAACCTAACGCCCCCACGTTGCTATGCTGCAGTGGCCATGATTGACAGATGGATGTGCAGGAGAAAGGTTAGAGGGGCTTTGGAGGCAAGACGAGGAATTATGGGATGGGAGGGGCTGATTGGGAGGCGCCTAACACAGATCAGACTCAAGATCATACCATGCTGTCCATACCAATGGGCTCATCCACAGACTGAACCGTACAAATCTCCATTTCAGACACAGAAATCAGCACGACGGTAGAATGTCCCCGCTTCTTCTGCTGCACATGAAGAATTTGCACAAGCCCATTTAAAATTATGCTGAAATAGACATGCACGGGCACACATGTGCCGAATCGTAGGTTAGAGGAGCCCAGTGTGCCCCCGGTTACGGAGCAGCTGGGACGGGTCATTATCATCTGTGAACTGTGACTCACGCTGACATTGTCTGGATGACCAGCTATGATGGGGTGACGTGCTGCGACAGGCTTTAGGTGACTCAAAAAGAAAATGACAGGGGGATGTCAGATTATGCGGGAGGGGAAAAAAAAAAAAAAAAAACGCATGAATGTGGACAGAGCACAAACAGGAACATTTGAGGGACGGCAGAAGGGTGAAGAAAACAGATGCATGGCCTACAAAAGAATAAAAGGCAGGGGGGAAAATTTGATTCTGCAGAGAAAAGGCACAAAAAAAGAGAAACGTGGCACAGAGAGATAGAGAGGCTAAACAAGAGGAGAAGAAAGGAAGGGGATCCAATTTTTATTTGGATAAAAAGGCCAGCATCAGGATGAGCTGAATAGCGAGCTGCGGTCTTGTCATCATGTTCCTTTTTCTTCCCAGAACAACCTGTTTGATCTGTGCAGAGTAATACGGTGAACTGCAGGGGGTATCCACAGCATCAAAAGAAATTTAAACTACACACTGGCCCATTACAGCGTGCTCATATATGTGTGTGTCTGTCTTCCTAATAGTGACTGACTGCACATGTCAGTGAGCAGGGAACACAACACAAGGCTTGATTTTTGTCCCTTCGTCATGTTTCCACAATTATCGGCCGGCAGGTGTTCTTTGCCACATTGTGTCTTAACTACCAATCCAAACTAGCACCCTGTCTGATGCATTATTGAGTGTAACAAAGGACGTAATAACAATGAGCTGCTCTTGATGATCCATGATGGCAGCGACAGCCAGATCGGGGACGGTTTGTTTTTTTTTTTCAGCCGAGCTCCGTCAGAACTCGCACTCTGCTCTCTGGTGGAGGTAGGAGGTGTTGAACGGCACAGGAACAGAGGAAGGAGACGGTCGACGGGTCGTTTGGCTCAGCTCGGAGCTGACGTGAATCAACGCGGGACTGTTGCTTGCTGCGGACACTCCAAATGCAAACCCTTGATTGTGTGATAAGATTAAAATCTGGTTCTGTTAATACTCTGAGGAGAATCAATGTGGGTGCTTTACAGTTTACTACTTTGAGCCGTGGATTTTCTTGTTAAAGGTGAAATTTAAAGGTCTAGCACTTCTTGAAGGAATGCATATCACCCGCCACCTTTCAAAGCAGCGCTTTAGATTAAAATCATCTCATGATGAGAAGAGACGAGGTTACGCTGGAGCTGTTTTAGTCATTCTATGATGAGATGTGTTAGACCATGAGGAAGACTCCCAGCTACTACCACACCAAATTTTAGCCCAATATCTGTAAATTTTGCAAGGTTATAGCCATTTTTTGTGTACCCTGAGGTAAATTGGTTGTGGCTGCCATCTTGAATTGTTTAATCAGCTGTTGATGTGCACCCAATGTTTTGTTTCAGAACGTTTCATTAAAATCCGCCTCGTGGTTCAAGAGATATTTTGCTAACAGACAGAGCTGACCCTAGCAGTTAGTGGCGAAGTTTAAAAACCAGATCTGGCTTCGTCTGCTAGCAGTTAGAGTAAGAGCTGAGGATGACTCTCGGCGACTACCACACCGGATTTGAGTTTAATATCAATAAAACTGGTTGAGTTTTAGCTGTTTTTGTTTTAGCTGAGGTCGCTCGGCTGAATGTTATTGACTCTAAATGTTAATCAGATAAAGATGTCCATCCAGTAATTGCTTTCTAAGAGTTTCATTAAAATCCATTCACTGTTTCATGAGAGACATGAGCAAAAACACTATTGCCACTTTGCCGGAATGCACCGTTCTCCCTTTTGTAAGGCAGTGATATTATTCTCAGCTCTCTGGTTTTATTAAAAAACAAAACAGGAGTTATGAAACATATGTAAACACCTAATCAATAGTTTCAATCAACATCTCTGCAAAGTCTCATCCTTTCTCAGTCTGTGTCTTGTAGCTCTGCTTAGTGAATTATGGACATTAATTCTAACTGGGAATTATGAGAAATTGATTTTCTGGTTGAGCTTCTCCCCGCAGGCGAGGCTCCGCACTAAAACCAAATCTTGTTCTTGTATTGGCCGACACTCCGCCGTACTGGACAGCTTGCGAGGATTAGCATGAAAGTGAAACACTGCTGAAACACGAGCATGTCAGGTATCACGCGTGACTCCCTGCATGCTTTGCTTATTTTCTGAAATTAGAGGACTAGCTCTTCAAATGTGTGTTTGTGAGTGAGAGACAAATTATAAACGATCACCGTTACGTCATGTGTTTATCTCCAATTTAATTCAGCTTTATTTTCAGTTAAAAAGGCGTCTCACAGCAAAAAAATGTCCCCTAAAAGAACAACCTCGATGGGTCGTTTGTTCAAGCAGGGATTGTAAAATGTCTTCCTGTTTGAAAAATAAGCAAAATCCAGTTGTGTTATTGGAAATCACAGCTGAAGAAGGGATTGTGCTACACTGTTTTTTGGCTCAAACCATGATTATTTAATGGAGTTTAATCTCATCCAAACACAAGTTCTAACCAGATGTTTAAAGATGAACTTGCTTGATCTCGTCCACTGTTTTACTGATCATGCTTTAATAATCTTCATCATATTGGCTCATTAAAGCCATCCATCCTTTTTCTCTGCCCTGTTTTCCATGCAGGATTGTGGGGAGCGTCGGGGTACACCCACCTCCCACAGACCGACCTGTCTGACCCGCAGATGCACAGGGAGAGCATGTAAACGGCCCACAGAAAGGTGGGATCCGTGAGGCGACGGCGCCACGATGTGCTGCAGTGCTGCTCGGCAAATAAGCCTTCAGCTGTAAATCTCATGATGCTTTAATTGAGAATTGATTTTCACCTTATTTGGTTGTTTCTTTGCTCGTTAAAGCAATAGTAATAATTCTGCTGCTTCTCTGAGTGACAACAATTGCAGTGCTTTGGTAGTTCTTTACTAATGTAGTTGTGTTTTTTATGGTTTTTGTTCCTTTTTTGCATTAAATTGAAAATTTCTTTCATCTTTATCTCGATCGATACCCTTGCTGTTGCAACAGTGTGAATTTCCCTGCTGAGGGATGAATAAAGCTTTATTCTATTCTTCTATTCTGGCTCAGATCTTTTGAAGTGGGGTTCTCTGGAAAGGTTATGAACAATTAATATCTTACCTGTTGTAGGTAGCTCCGTTAGCAAGCTAAAATGTAGCTTGAGGTGAGTGGATTGCTGCCGTCTTAAAACAACTCAGATCTCAAAAATTTCTTTGAGTTTTATACAAATCCTTTTTTTATAAACTTTTACATTGCTGTCACTTTCTCAGAACATGGTTACCCAATCATTTTATCATTATGATTCTGTGCATATGTCTGTACTTGTGTACAGTACCAGTCTGCATTAATTGATTGTTTATGTTTAAGGTTCCTAACGGAAAGCACACAGTGTTGTTTATGCATGAAATGGACTATAGCAATAAAAATTGATTTGACTTTCTTTGCCCGCTTGTTTCTGTTCAGGGTCACAGGGAGGTGGTGTCTATCTCCAGTGCTCTTTGGGCAAAGGGCAGCCTAGACGGCCCCCATCTATCACTGGGCTACGTAAAAACAAACAAAGCCATTTATGCACACCTTAGAGCAGCCAAATAACCTAACATGCATGTTTTTGGACTGTGGAAGGAAGCTGAAGTATGTGGAGCATCCATGGGAAGAACATAACTTCATGCAGATAAGCTCCAGCTGGGATTCAAACCTGCAACCTCTTTGTTTCAGGGCAACAGTGCTAACCAACTGTTCCGCTGTGCAGCCCTGCATCACATGTAGTTATCTGCAAGCACTTCTTGTAGGAATTTTATCCTTTTTCTGCCAAAAGAATCATGTAATGTAGAGGTTTGTAAAATGAGAGTTTGCATGAAATACTAATTCTAACATTACCTCGTCAATCCGGCCAAAACTAACCTTCATGTCTCCAAGCTGAGTTTAAAGCGCTGTCTGCAACAGGTAAGAAAATAACCGTTGAGTTCCGCTGCAAAATATTCAAACTGTCCCTTTAAATGAACTGCTCCTGTGCCTGTTTAAACAGGATAATAGTTTACTCTTTTGTATCTGTCTCATAAGGTTTTTACCGTGGACCGTCTATTTTAGTCGACAGCATTTATTCAAGTAAGACAAGTGATCATGATTTTAACGTTTACCTCGGCTGCTTTCCTCTGCCAATAAAATCTAATGACGCACACCCCGATCTATTTTCATTTGTCTGCACAACATCCACAAATCTTCAGCTGCACCCCTATCGCACACTTAGGAGACAGCAAGTGAAAAGCATTTCATCACAGCAGCTTGTAAGGCATTATCTTAGGAGTGTAGAGCGACCACCCCACAGATGCAATGATTAGACCAATCAAATTATAATGGGTGGATTAAAAGTTCAGTGGAATCATGGTGGGAGGGATAAGCATTCATCTCTTAGCACTCCCCCTCCTGATTCTGAAGGATGTAGTCAGATTTAACTAAGGAGTTTATTTTTTTTGTTTAAAAACCTGCACTCAGTTGTTTGGAATTATTTTTAGCCATTAGGAATCAGTGGGAACAACGCTTAATTAAACAATAACACTATAATCACCTTTATGGAATCTTTAAAAAGGTACTTGTTGAGAGCTAAAAGAATCAAACATAAAAAGGTTACCTGGGAGATCTCAAACGGTGCAGTTTGAAAGAGTTTACTTCAGATGTTTTCCAGATGCATTCAATGCAATTCTGAAATGAAATTATTCAGATGAACCCGTCAAAAAACACACAGAAGTTTGCATCATATTAGGCTGGCTTTGGCTTACTTAGGTAAACAAATGTGGCAGAAAAAAAGATGTTTAGGTGGAAATATAAGAGTGAATCAGCTGCTAGACGTGAAAGACAGCAAAAAGAATGAGTAAGACGGCTGTAAATAATCGCCATAAAGAGGCTCATAATGATAAAACTCACTATTTCAACGTTTTTTTCAACTCTAGTCCGACGCTCAGGACTCCTAAGAGTTTCAAAAACGAGGCAACTGAGGAGGTTTTTCAACGCAAAAGAAAAGCGTGCAGTTCCAAGCTTTTAAAATGCGGCGAGGTGCTTCGTTAATGCGAGCTGAAATCACGTCCAAAATCACAGATTACTCCCCCTCTGTTCCCTCCTGAGGGTCATTAGGAAGAAGGGTCATTGAAAAACGAGGCAACTGGACTTTGCTTCTGAATCTCGTAGGATTTGCCATGGCCTGGATGACTGAGAACCTATTATAACGCTCAAAACGTTAATAAGTTAAATCTTAATTTATCCCCAGATTGTGATACATTTATAAACTGCCTGTTAGACTGGATTAAGCTTGTAGCTTATATCTTGTACCGTTGTAGTGTTGGACACCAAACTATAGACTTTAAGTAACTCACCTATCTTCATAAATACATCAAAACTGTTGGACTTCTCCATCCCAAACGGTTCTTCCATGGACGTCACCATTATCAACTTATATTCAGTCACTTAGACCCTTTTTTGTGAGTCAACTTCACAAAATTTGCTACAAATTCTTAATTTAAAAAAACACGTTAACCATCAATAGGAGAAAAAAAAGGGCAGTTTTTGTTTCAATGCAAAAGTTGCAAAGAGTGTCTTTAGGTTGCCTATTTGAATATCAAGTACAATAAAGCAGCTTTGTTATAGAGGAGCTTGTTTGGACACAGAAGAATGATGGTTTTTCATCAATTTTAGGTGCAGAAGAGATATCACAATATTACACTCCTGTTGTAAAGGTCACAGTGTTGCTGAATGCAATACACAGCTGCAGCTACTGCATTCATCCATGAAAATTGCTTTTGGATCATTTTTTGTCAGGATGTCAACGCGGTCATCAGGTGATGACAGAAACATGACAAGTGATCCTTCAACACAACGCTCTGACACATCACTGATCGGCCTCACAAAAGCGGCGCTTCCACTGTTTCCGACTGCACAGGTGTGCACGATACCGGGCCCGCCGTTACAAATCATATAGGCTCGTTAGAGTTGTGTGCTGACAGAGAAATATTGGCTAATTAATGCGTGAATTATTTTAATTACGACCTCATTAGCACACCTGATTATGTTTAATATATCATGGTGATTATAGCAGGACATGCTTGTTAAGGCAGCGAGTGAGCTCAAAGGGAGACGGGCAACACGGGAGTCAGAGGACACGGCTCTGCGGAATTTTCACCCCACGCTAACAGGGTTAACAGCGTACAGCCTCTTATAGCTGAGGGCAAAAGATTCTTTTTCCTGGTTTTGAATCAGTTTGCAGGTATCCTTTTGGTTTCTGTGAGTTTTTTGGACTTGCTTATTTGTTGCTACTGACCTGACCTAACTTCAGCAGCTTGCTGAAAGAGGTAGAGCTCAGCTCTGGTCATTTCATCATGTAGACTAAAAAAGAAATGACTACACACCGAATAAAAAACATTAGTATCTCTGAGTGCAAATCCTTCATACGAATGAAAGTGAATATGAGCTATAATAGCAATAACATTGGTGATAATATTAGTAAATGGGATGGAAAAGGAAATGCTTGGTTTACATTGTTAGATGTGGAATTAAAGACCCAAATGCAGGACTTAAAGGAAGCAGTCAGACAAAATCTGAAGACCACAAAACAAAGAGGTATTCAGAATAATTACTGACTCTAAACGGCAAAGAAAGCCAGGCAGAATCTACTGAAAGGTTGGTGAGAAATAAAGAACACTAAGGAGCAATTAGTAAAAAGAACAAGGTGTGTAACGCAGGCAGAAGAAAAAAAAACTAAACACGATAAACTAAGAAGTCTGGTTTTATTTTGTTTGTCATTTTAGCAAACACAATATAAAACAAACATTTTGAGAAACAAAGGTAAGAAAAAGGTGGCAATAGATAATACAGCCCAGAACTTCATGGGTATGCAGGAGTACTTACCAGGTACATACTGTACTATGAAGTGACTTATGTTGTACTTAAAGGGTACATTCCCAGTCCTAGTACTGGGTACTAGAACTTTACCTGGTACTTACCAGGTAGTTACCTGATACATATTAGGTATGTAACTCATACTTATTAGATATTGTACCCAGTACATAACTGGTAAGTACCAGGTACATAACTGGTAAGTACCAGGTACATAGGTGGATGGATGGATGGATGGATGGATGGATGGATGGATGGATGGATGGATGGATGGATGGATGGATGGATGGACCAGTCTTGAACTCAGGTCTCATTATTTAAAGCATCATGTTTACCAGTTTGTGATCTGCTCACATATAAAACACCAGAAAGTCAAGTATTTATCTCTAACGTTCGCCTCACGTGTCTGATTATGAAACGCCATCGTAGGCCCGACGTCTGCCACGTAAAGGCTTTTACCAGATTTATTTAAAATATCAGTAATTTATCAAACAATAGTTTAGCCTTTCATGCAGAAAGCGATTCTGAACATTTCTAAATACGCTCTCGTTTCAACATGTTGCAGTGTTTAGCTGTAAGATTGAAAATAAATTGATTTGATTTGGACGTTGTCAGATTTTTTTCCCCGTACGCTGGCCGTGTCGGTGGGGTATTAAAGAAAACTGACCCTGGGTCAGCTAATCACAACTCTGCTGACGTCTCATGTTTCATGAGACGCCAGCAGAGTTGTGATTAGCTCTTTTTTTGCTTAAAGCAGCTTTTTACAAACTCTTTTTGCTGGATCCTTTTCCTTTTTACAAACTCTTTTTGCTGGATCCCAGACGTCCGACTTTAGACCTTCTTTTGGTGGGCAATCATTTAATCGTCTGTGCGTTTGCATCTGTCTGTCTGTTAGCAAAATATTTCCCGAACCACAGGACAGATTTGAAAGAAACTCTCAGAAATCACTGAATGTACATCTACAACTGATTAACTCTTGGATTCAACCGAATTCAAGATAGATACCAGACACCAACACAAAAATCGCTGTAACTCAGTTAATTTTACAGATATTGAGCATAAATTTGGTGTGGCAGTAGCTGATAAGCATCCCCATTGCATGCTCTGAGAGCTAACAAATTGTGCTAGACCTTCATTTAAAACTTCAGCAGGAATGCTAGGCCTTTAATTTGCTGTTAATTTGTGCTTTTTCCTAAATCTGTGACATGTTCGTCTTTTAGTCCGAGGTCTCAGGAATCTGCTTCATAAACTGTAAATGCTTGTGATTCATAAATATTAGCACTAATTGTGCAGCTCTTTATAATTGGCTCTTTTTCCGATAACTTTATTAAAAGCAGCCTGTGACATTTTGCTGGGTAAACCCTGTGAATTTCCATACAAGGGGGGGGTGAATATTATTTCTTCATTCATGCCTTCTGGTGTTCTTCCTCTATCAGTTGGACAATTTCTTTCAATAACCCTTTGCTTACGATTAATGAACAATGATGACCGTGGTTAAAAGGAAACCAGCGTTTCTCCATCACATCCACGGGAGCTTAACAGCGTTCAGAGAAACGGGCTCAGTGGAGCGCCCGGCGTGACTCTCTCTGCTCTGATGAAATTAGTCTTGTGAAAATGGAAATTACATTTAATGCATCGGAACAACAGCAAATCGAACGTGGGGACAAAAAGAATATTGTGAAATAGGTCGGACTGAATCAAAAAAAAAAAAAGGAGAAGAAATTTGCCACTATTAGAAAACGTACGCTGCGATGTTTCGGGTAATTTTATTTGGGAAACAAATGCAACAGCCTAAGTGATTATCCAAAAATATTGTTATTTTGACAAGTAAGTTCTCCACATCGCATCTCCAATAATTTATTTGACCCTGTAGGGCTAATATACAGAACTACACAACGTTCACTCTGAAAGGCGCAGCTCCACCCTTAACTACATATTGATCTTATCTGTGCAATTTAAAAACTACCTCTCCTCCCTCGGCTCAGATCCCTGGAGGATGAACGCTTCAGCCTCATCATACATACAGTGCAGACACACAACAACACATAAAAAGTTGCACAAACACACACACTGTGGGTGTGGAGGAGATTAAAGCATGGGGGAGGGGGGGGTTCCACTCGAATACATGACTAATAGACTGTCGACACAGATAAATGACTTTTTAAGCAACAGAAAATTGCTCTATGTTCCATTCAGTGAACACTGGTTTCCTCTCTTCTCCCGCTCCGTCTTCCCTCCTTCTTTGCCTCATCCTTTCCCCTCTTCTTTCTCTCTGCTCCCTGCTCGTCATATCTCCATCCTCACACCCTCTTCATCACGACACCCTTGCACCGCTGGCTCTTTTCTCTTCTGCCAGCTCCCTCTTGTTCCTGCCTCACTGTACTTCAACAAGTAGCAGAGGTTTGAGAGTCTGCTTTTCTTTCCCCCTCATTCTCCAGTTTGTTGAGGAGGGAGATAGAGAAAGATCTGAGACTCAACAATAGTGGAATTATGCAAATTTATCCAACCAGTGACAATGGATTAGAGCAGGCTCTCTCACAGCTGACAGAGGAGGTTTTGGAACGAGCTCTGAGAGTTGCTTAAAATGATTCTTGTCTCAAATTCACAGTCACGCAAAAATGTCTGCCCGTCCACGTTTTTTGCCTTTTCAAGTCTGGACATTTGAATAGCTGCTGGATCTGCTCACCATGTAAACAAACCTGCCACATGGAAACTTCATGATGAATGAAAACAGCTTTGAGACCACAGACAGAACCTTTTTACTGAGAACGACAGTGTTTTTGTTGCATCTTGATGCTTCGCGACAGAAAACTCTGAAAATGGACGCCTCGTGTCAGTTTACGCTGAACTTATGTTTCCCCCTGAAAAAGAAAAAGCAAAGAAGCAACTCCCATATGACACTTAAGATATCACATATCACATATCATAGCTTTACCTTATGAACGGCACGTGCATAATAAAATAATTTGCTAAACCACGCTTTTATTGCAAAATGGATCATCAAAAACCTTCAAACTGTTCAGGTTCAGTCCAGATAAGAATCACATGTGAATATTTTTGTGACGGCTTTATTGTTGGGTGGGCAATTGTAGAAAAGAAACGTGCAGAAAAGCACACCGAGGTGATCCATAACAATACCAGGTCTATATATTCATTTATTATTGTTGTTTTCAGAATAAAACATCTTTGTTTCATTTCAGCTTAAACTACACCTTGCTTATGTCTCCCCTGCAGTCCACAAAACAACCTAAAGGGATAGTTCAGATCTTTTGAAGCAGGATTAAGTGTAAAGGTTATGCACGGTTCACGTCTAACCTGTTGTAGATAACTCTTTGAATGATCTTAAAATAAAAAAGTTTAATTCTGACCAGACTGATGTACTGACAGGTACTCTGTAGGGTTCTGCTTCTCTTCTGTGAATGATATGATTCATTAAAAATACATGGGCTGCAAAAAACAATACAATATTTGAGCTTTAATCAAGATAAAATGCAATTCAATGTGAGTTTTGATTCATATATAGTGCAATATAAGACAACAAAGCAAAGGAATGGTCTTATATCTGGTATTGAGATGAGTTGGCCAAAAAATGGCCACTCACAAACAGATCTAGTTGTAAAATTGCAAAATACTTTCTTAAAACCTGACTAACAATTAATAAATATTACACAAAAAAGGCTTACTGTAATATGAATAAACCTGTCAGCAGCAGCTGTGTTTAATACTATTTTAGTTCCTCAACAGGAAGCAGCAAAATGTAGTTTCTTCATTATAAAGAATAAAACGTAAGAATATGAGTTGATTCGCATTGCTTGAAGCACATTTTTAGAGTGTTTGTTGCTGTTTACACTGGCGCTGCTGCAGTTCTCCTCCTGAAACAGCAGAAAAGGCATTTATTTTGTCATTTTTTTATAGTGGATTCTTGTGTGTAGAAACAAACCTGCTGCTGACTTTGAATTATTAAACAGATTAAATTTTATCAGTATAAGGATGCAACGAACTGATGCATCTAGATTTAATACCAAAACTGCATCGGTACACGGCTGCTCAACACATAACATCCATGAATTGGTATAAATCGGTTAATTTTCCCCTCCCTACTACTCCAAACGGGAAGACGATTTATTTTTATCAGATTGTCACTCCGCCCAGTTATGCTCTATTTTACAACAAGTGCATCAAACCTTTAGCGTAAATAACCACGGACTTCTATGCAAAGAATTGTTGGATGCAAGCGTGACCGTGGTGTAATTGTTTGAGTGGCTTTAGCCCAGTGGTAGGGTGGATGTTCTCCAGTCTGCTGATCAGGGATTTGAACCGCCGACCTTGAAGTTTGCAGGACACTGTTCCAGTCTGGTTTGGATCTGGCTCCTCTCTGACCTCCATTACCTCAAATCCTCTGTAGGAACTTCTCCCAGATTCTCCGAACTGACGACTGACAATTTCACAAAAAAAAAATCTGAGCTAGCCCTTTAATAGTAAGAATCGAGGGTGATACTAGATCATCCAAACGGTCCTAAATGTTGACTTTTATCCACCTGTGCAGTTGCTTTGCTCTCAAATAATGCTTTTTTTTTCAGTTCCTACACCACAGATTTTATTTCTGATTCGTTTTAAATGTTTGTTGTTGTTTTGAACACAGCTGCATGTGTCTCGTCAGGAGCTTTCGGTGTTACCTGACAGCAGGTCTCGGTGTCAGGATGCAAAGCATGCTGTGTACCTCGAGGTGTACAGTGTGTGCTCATGAAATAAAAAAAACAAAGCAAAATTAGTGCAGTTCTATCATATGATAAGGCAACTTATTGTCACAAGTGTGCAGGGGAGACTTCAGGCTATGCTGATTGAAAAAAAGTTGAGTGCAGGTGTTAAGATTCTCCAGAGAAATGTGTGTGCACAAGAGAAGGAAGTGGAGGGGTAGATAAGAAGAAGCTATAGGAGGAAAGGAGAGAGTCAACACTTGTATTCTGCAGTGCATCTGGCTATATCCTTCCCCTTTACTTCTGATCGGGGGCAGATTTCATAACAGCCTAATAACACCTTCCAAGAGGTCTCAAGTTACAGCTATTCTATCTCTGCAAGAGCTGCCATCGTCTTTACCGCCACAATCCAGCCGCTGTCAACAGCCGTCAACCTCTACAGCCCCTGAGCCGGCTGATATTGACAATAAAACAGGAGGCAGGATCAGCAGGTTGCTGTGAATGTGTGCACACACGCGTGTACGCTTTCTTGTTGGTGAAAAGGTCCAAGAGTGGACACTCGTTCCAGCAGCAGCAGCAGCAGCAGCCGGAGTCGGGCTCAGCGTGCACCTGGTAGCTATACTCTCTCTCGGCAGGATGAAGGCGGATTTCAGAGGCGTGAGGAGGAATATAGAGAGCCGGGCACGCAGAAAGAAAAATGTATAATGATCCCCGTTGTCACAGCCGTGAATTTTGGCCAGTTCTGGTTACTTCTCGTTGTGCTGCAAAAGAGATTGAGAAGCGAAAGCTCGTCATGCATCATAAATGTAATGCCATATGGGAGTGTGGCTCTCACGCACTGAATCAAAAATTTGCGCTCCACATAAGGAAGAATGTGCTGCTTTTAATAAGGTTGTGAAGGACGCACCGTGTGGCGGGCCTCATAAACATACGCGCGTTTCTTTTATGAGGATTTTTTTTTTTCTGAGAATTGAAAAAGTCTCGCAGAATGACAGAGGAGGCTTAAGAGGCAGATAAGAACGGAAACTATTTACATTGAAATGGGCTTTGAGAGTAGACAACGAGGAAACGGAGTCAAAAATGGAAAAATATGAGAAGGAGATGATGTGATCTTGAGCCTGGATGTGAATAGAAACAAGGTTGAAGGTGCAGGCAAAAAAAAAATAATCACGCATAGGATGTTTGTACTGATAGATACATGATCAGCATGCATACCATTTGTCTCACCCCTGCCCCAGAAAGACTCTCGGGTGGCAATCTCATCCCTGCCTTTTCTTTTTTTTCCTAATATTTGCTGCAGAGCTTTCAAAGAAAAAAGTGGATTTTGTGAGTGTGGAGGAGTTTTCATCTCGTTGTCTCTGGTGGGATTGTTAAAGCAGACGGTGTCTATAGATCTTTGGGGGTCACTGCATTCAGAACCCCCCATTTGATGGTGCCATCATTCCCTGTGGTAACAATAAAGGACAATCAGTGTGTCTGAATTAGCTCATGGCAAGAATCTGGACCCTGCGCGTCAGGGTGAAGACCTTATCATCTTTGCTTGGTGCACGGCTCTGCAAAGGGAACGACCAAGCTTAAGACATCATGCCCAGATTTCGCAGTGCTTACTTTCAATGTGTCTGGTCATTTCTCCGTCCCCTCCCTGTGACTTAGCAGCATCTACAGTAAAACTGATCAATAAATCGCACCAACAAGAGGTCTTGAGGCCAATTAGGCCAGGAAGGCAGGGCCGGGGCCATGTCGGTGTAAGGCTGTGTGTCAATACTGAAGCTTGACTACCCTTAAGAAGAACAAATAAAATATAAACACAGATCCGGGGGGATGGGGGGGTGTACTCATTTTAGTTACCTTTGTTGGACTGTGTCTAGATCCCAATACTAATGAAGCTATATACTTCTTGTTAGGAGTTACATAAATCATCTAAAGGCAGTAGCTCACTGAGCTGCGACTGTTGGGAGACTAATTGGTGAAAACAATCCCTCAAAGTTGAGGAGAAATGGTGACAAAATGCATGAATTTTTAGAGACGGTTCAACTGAATCCTGAGTGTTTGCAACCAAGTGACCAGCGAGACGTGTGGCGACATTTTGAGCAGCCAGTTTTTGAAAATTAGTGTTTTTTTATGTGCACGGCTTGCAAAACTGCATTCTTGACCATGCATATTAATTTGTTGCCCACATCATAGCACCTCATCTCGCTTTGTATCTATACATCTATAATTTAATCTGCTTTTGAAATAAAAATAAGCAGATTTGGACCAGTTTTTCCATAACTGTTTATCATCAACGTGGTTTTTAGACCAGGACATTTGCCTCGGCTGTTTTCTGTCAGGTCAAAGTTCCCACGCGGGTGTCAGAATACTCTTTGAGACGGGTTGGAGACGCTTGGGGCAAACTTCAGATCGGTTCCAGTTTGGGTTGGAGATGCTCACGATGACTTTGTGACTATTTCAAAACTAAAGTGGTCAGATGAATGTTTTTCAAATGTTTAAAACTCAAGCAACAGATGCATATCTCTGTGAGGAAGCTGAGAACCCTGTGAAAGTTGTGAGACATTCAGGAGACTCCCTCATGAATGCAGTTCACCAGCTTCTCACAGCCTGGTGAGATGCTACCTTAAAGCTGACTTTGATGATGAAATACACCATCAGCTTAGCTCTCAGGAGAAAGGCCTTTGAGAGCCGCGACCTACAGACCAGGACAACAGTTTTGGTCTACAAAGCTGTAGTCAGAAACCTGGACTACATACAGCAGCAGGAGTACAAGGACAATATCAAAGAACCACATAGACCTCAAGACCTGGGAGGACGCTGCAACCAAAAGGGACAACGTGGAGATCCCTTGTCAGAAAGGATGCTGCACCGAGTGCCTCCATCATATCCCTCTCCACCAGTTAGCCCTGTCCTCTGTACTAAAATATGCAGAATCAGCCACCTGAGGACCCACAAGGACCAGGAAGGAGGGTGGTCATGTTCGACTACGAGTGATGACGATGATTTTAGGAGTTTAGGACTTTGACATCAAATATAAAACAAAGCAAAGTCCTTGAAAGGACACCTGCGGTGGTTTGTTAGCGCGGCGCAGGTGGAATAAATGACCATCACCTTTTCCAGGAGACGTTCCTGCACGTCTCAGTCCCCCGGCCGGCCACACCCCGTTCTCAGCAAATGCCTCCTCCTCTGTCAGATCTGCTCCTACATACCAAACAGAGCAGACAGATGAAAGAGAGCTGATCAAATATCACCGCCCAGCTTTCATGGCTAATGTTTTAGCGCCCTCTGGTGGTGTGTTAAACAACACTGTGACTTTATCTTCAAATATTTTGACTCACTTGTGCATCTCAGCTCATTTAAATGATCCTAAGATATCCCAGAAAACAGCTGCCATCGTGTGAATCTGACACATTCCTATAATTGTTTCATTGCTCCTTGTCTTCAGCAGAAAATTGCAAACCTGAGCTGCGGTGTGTGATGCTTATCTTGGATTAATAATCTGCAATCAAGGTAAATGAACTTGGTTAAACGTTTTTGTGGTGAAAGAGCAGAGCGTGGTGAGGGTTCACAGGCTGGGAGACAATATTCGGTTTATTCAGCACGGATTTACAAAAGACTTGGAGCCAAGCAGCAGCTGAGAACTGTCAGTCACACAAACTCACTCTCTCCGTGACAATCAAGTTAATTAAAGTGGTTGAACAATCAGGTACTTGGAGAAAGGCGGAATCAGTCACCCTCAGGCCAAGCACTTTCAGTCTTAATCAGACGCATTAATTAAACTTCATTTCAGCAATTTGCCTAAAGATTTAACCTTTTTGCTCCGAGTAGCTTGTGTGAGAAGTTGTCAGCGTATTGACACCAAATCTTTAATTGCATTTATTATAAAAAAAGCTCTGTTTGTTTACAAAGAGGTATTTCTGTTACTGTTCGGAGATATTGCATGCACATATTGTAATTCCAATTTGTGCAAAGGTCTTTAAATGTTGAGGCAGAGCGGAAACATTTTTGTTTAAGCTTATAAAAAAATCTGCCACAATAGTAAAATGTTTGAATCTAAATAAAGCAAAAGGTGTAAGAAAGCAAAGGCAAACCTGAGATTAAGAATAAAATAAAATAAAAATCAAGAAAACTCAGTTCTATTTTAAGAGAAAGGAAAGAAAAGGAAGCAAATCTAAGCTGCAGAATTCATAATTTTCTGTTCTCTCTCTCTTTCACCTTAACCACAGACTTTTTTATTCATATTATTGTTTTTTTTATTTATTAATTCTGTAAATAAAAGATTTTAAAAATCCAGCCATTATTTATTCAGTTACAGACACTTTTTCACCTAAGTTACTGAACATGTTTAGGGTTTTAAAAACGGAGCAGGAATCCAATTTCACCTGATCTCCAAGGTTCTGGTTTCATTTTTATTCATTTCAGTCTTGTTCTGATGAGTCGCGAGCTCTAAAAAACAGAACAAAACAAAACAAAGCTTTTTAATCGTCCATATTTTGATGTATTGCTTTGCGGTGTGCACTCTGACCTCCTTCAAGGTATCTTTCTGCTTGATTTGCTGCGATCACAGAAAAGGAAACACTGTTTGTCCACTGATACAATCTGGATTAATCACAAACTCCTGGATTTAAACTGTCGGGACGGTCCATTTTGTCTTTGAGCTGAAGCTCACAGCATCCTCTCTGAAAACAACCAAACAAAACACTGTTTTATTCATTTACAGCCAATAATATTCAGGGTCAGGAGACCATGCTGCTGGTAACATGTAGGACAGTTAGTTAGTGTCTAAACCAGGGGTGGGCAATCCTGGTCCTCTTTGGGCCTCCATCCTGCATGTTTTACTTGTTTCTCTGCTCCAACACACCTCTGCAGAACATGAAGAGGTTTAACCACTGAATCAGGTGCGTTGGACCAAGGAAAGAAGTCAAATTTGCAGGATAGTGGCCCTCGAGGACCAGGATTGCCCAACCCTGGTCTAAACCAACCCCCACCAGAGTAAAGCTGATGATTAAAAATAAGACCTTGGAAAGAGCAGACGAGCTGCTCGCTCGCTGATGGCCAACATGCAAAACAAACAGGTCACTCCCCGCCCACTGGCCTTCACTTTCCGACCGCTCCAGGAGCAAATGACCGTGATCTTTGTCTCTTACGAGTCCACTTTGTGGGGGACATGAGTACAGAGGAGGACGGCCTGCTCGTCCACAGTCCTTTCGCTGTGCAGCTCTACAACTCTACATCCTCTAAAGGAAAGTCCATAAATCCTCATGAATAATGGATCTTGATGTTGTACCACCAGGGGAACTACAGATTATGGATATCTGGTTCGTTCTGCGCCCCTCTGGACTGAAATTACTCCACATTTGTTTAATTATTAGTGGTGGCAGCACCAGTAGAGTTTCTGAGGAGAGCCAAAAGCACAACCACTGAAGCCACGGTGAGGACTAGTTGTGAGGACAACCGAATACCAGAGCAGCTCCTTTTCAGTGAGTTACCTGAGGGAACAAGAGGCCGTCCAAGGAAAAGATGGAAACACTGTTTCAAGGAGGATATGAAGATCTGCGGCTTCGACCACAACTGATACAAGGACACCGAGGACAGGGAGAAATGGCGAGGCAAGGATCTGCCGAACCCAGAGACCCCTGCTCATCACCATCCTTATTTAATTACATCAATGATTTCTTGTTACATGCGTGGCAGAAAAGAGAGGACAAAGGACAGAGATACTGCATGTAGAAATCAGTTTCGGTGGTAAACAGGGGTGAAAACGAGCTGGAGCCCCCTGAGTTCAAAGGTCACACAGGTTCAAGGCTGAAGCATCATTCTAAGGTCTGAAAGGACTCGTGAGGAATCAGGCCAGTCAGTTGAGTTTGTGGCAAAACCTGTTAAAACATCGTCTCGTCTCCCCAGGATCCGCTGTGTGACTCAGCGTTCACTCAGTGAATAAAAATGAGACAAAACATTAAAAGTCTTACGATCATACTGTCTGCAAAAGAAATAAAAGCGTGAAAATCATTTTGTTTTATTTGCATTTTTTCCGTAAGACTTCACCTCTCCTGTTTAAAGTTGTAAATTAGAAGCGGGCCACCTTGAAAGGATTTCTTCCCCACAGATAAATAGTTTGCAGTTTATAGAAGATTTGTGCTGCAGAGTCTTTTTCTGACACCACAATATGAGCACGGTTGTGGAAATAAATAAAAATAAAATAAAAAATAAAGTAAATATGTCAAGGGAAATTAGGCTTTTGGCATGTTTCTCAAAGCTTGACTAACCAGTTATGTCAAAACAAATTCCACTTTGGGCAGAAAAGCTCCGCCGCGGCTCTTTTGGCATCTTTAACTGCTTTGTGTGTCAGCTCATGCCGAGCACAGCGATCCAGTCAGTCTGAACCTGGGGGGACCCAAACCAGAAAATGCACTTCATGAATCATGCAGACCCAGAGCT
The DNA here is from genome assembly GCF_001649575.2 of Kryptolebias marmoratus. NCBI lineage: Eukaryota > Metazoa > Chordata > Actinopteri > Cyprinodontiformes > Rivulidae > Kryptolebias > Kryptolebias marmoratus. The sequence goes on from NC_051444.1 coordinate 3,748,477, forward strand.
ACAGAGGGAAAAAATCACTCATTCGTTCCATTTTTTTTTTTTTTTTCCAGGGGACTGAAAATGTTGGGACAGTTGATGCCAGAAGCTGTTTGAAAAAAGGGAATTTTTCTACCTTGTAATGATTTCAGGCACTTCTCTCAGATCCTGTAAATAGAAAGAAGATTGGGAGCAGAAGTAAAGCCTCGGAAAATGGAGAGCAGGGAGGGGAATAAATGTACAGCTTGGCCTCTGAGAAACGCCTGTGTGTGACCTCACTTCCTGGAAAGCATCGGACCTATAGTCACACAGCCTGTGGTGCAGGTGCATGTTCTTTCTTATCAGCGTTATAAAGTACTGAGAGGTCGCCACACCTTCGCAGTAGCTCGTTACATTCTAGGAATGTATGAAGTGAAACCATCTGAGTTACCTGAAGCAGAAGTCTGGCCTAAGTTTGGAAACATCCCGGTAAGCCTTTTTATACAGAAACGTGTTCATGGAGTTTTATATCAGTCGGTTTTATGAAGTTTTATGGTTATTATCTCGCACTCTGTGATCAAAGTTAAACATAAACCAAATGAAAAAATGAAAGCAACAACTCTACAGTCAGTTTGAAGCGTTCAGACGCGTTCAGGCAAGAGTGGGAAACACAAAATATGCAGCTGAAACGGAAAAAAGACAAACCGGTCGACAGTAATATGGTTAAAGTGTTTATATAATGATCTCAGTTAGAAAAGAGTACGTAAGAAGGAGCTGATGATGTTTAAGGCTCTGCAGTGTAAGTCTAGCTGAACTGTAATTATTCAACGATTCTGTCAATTATTCCTCAAAAGTTTCGGTAAAACGACACCAATTTATGGCTACATTTTCTATTTATACTAATAAAGTACAGTCAATGCTTTTAGTCGGTCGGATAGAAATGATAAGAACCGGATCGTGTGACAGTTAAAGGACTGAGAAACATGATCGACTCGTTTTTGTTTGTGTTTTTAATAAATAATAATAAGGAAATAAAAACGGCGTTCCTTAAAAAGCTGCGTATTGAAAAAAGGCACAACAACGTTGTAGCTATTTTGTGTTTTCTGTAGTTGACTCCAACAGTTAATAAGTTGTAGATTAATTGCTTTATTCAAATCCGTCCAGTGATTCGTGAGATATTTTAATAACAGTCAAACAAACAGACAGCAACACTAACAACATGTTGAAGATTAACAAACCTTTTTCAGTCTTTTTTCTGCATAAAACACTTGAGAATGAGCCGATTCCTCACACAGCTGCAGATATCTTTCCACAGATCCGAGACATTTTCTGAGACAGCAGCGCATCCCCTTCACAGACCACCATGAAGACACAAAAAGGTGAGTTATTTCAGAGGACACCACAGGGGGACATGTCCCCGTCTCCTCAGAGACGCCTCGTTTTCCCTCCGTTTCATCATCACCTCCTGGAAACGATGATTTTCATTGATTGTTTTTATCCTGTTTGGAAGAAATGAAGCTTGTCTGGGTTTTAATAAAGACCAGAAGCGACGACATGTTTGTCTGGAAGCACAAACAAACAAACAAACAAACAAACAAACAACAGCTACATAAACCATTTTCTGTTGAACGCTGAGGTCTGAATGACTCCTTGTTAAAGCTAAAAGAAGCAAAACACTAGCTAATAGCTAAAAAAACAGCCCAAAGTAGCAAATTACCAGCTAAAAGTAGCAGAATGCTAAGTAAAAGCTAAAAGATGTAAAACAATAGCTAAAAGCATCCAAATGCTGGTGAAAAGCAGCAAAAGACGAGCCAAAAGCAAAAGAAGCAGGATGGTAGCTAAAAACTTAAAGTTGCAACATACTAGCTAAAAGCCATAAGTAGCAAAATATTAGCTAAAAGCTGCAAAATGCTAGCTAAGAGCTCAAAGTAGCAAAATACCAGCTAAAAGTAGCAGAATGCTATGTAAAAGCTAAAAGAAGTAAAACAATAGCTAAAAGCATCCAAATGCTGGTTAAAAGTAGCAAAAGACGAGCCAAAAGCTAAAGGAATAGGATGGTAGCTAAAAACTTAAAGTTGCAACATACTAGCTAAAAGCCATAAGTAGCAAAATACTAGCTAAAAGTTGCAAAAGGCTAGCTAAGAGCTAAAAATAGCCGAAGCAGATTTTAAAGAGAACATTGTTTCTAAGGGAACTGGAGAGATCTCTGTGTGTTTCTATGGAGAAAATGAAGTAAATACAGTTTTTAAAAAGAATTAAAGTTAAAAATAAAAGTCACAGCACCCGTCTCCTGAATCAGCCGAATGTTTTGACACATAAACAGCTAAACTATAACGAAGCAGAGGTAGGACAAAAAGAATGCTGAGTCAGCGTTCAGGCTCTCCTCAGACTTTTAGGATTTCCTGTTTAGTTTCAAATATTTCTTCAGCTTTAAGTGATGTTTGGTTCTGTCCAAATGCATCGGTTAAATCTGCAGCATATTGAGAATCTATTCAAACACGCTGTCTTGCAGATGATGTTTACGCCCTCGCTCTATCCAAGACTATGACGAAGATTTCATCACCTGCAACCGTGGGGCTCTACTCGTCGTGTCGGGATCGGATTAAACGGATCCTGGGGAAAATGGAAGGTAGGAACAGAACGTGTGACACGGCAGGATGGCTCTGAAACAGCCACTTGAACGGCGGGACGATGATGAGCCTGTGGGTGGGCACGATGGGAGGCTGGCAGCATCCCTCCACCTCGGATGATTTACGCGCCCTCAGTGTTTGTGACACTGTTTCTGTTTCTGCAAAGGAAGCTGTGGGAAACCGGGCTCCAGTTCACAACATTACAGCACTCAGACTGAAAATAAAAAAAAACGAGAAATTAAAATGTTCTGTAATAAAACATTATTACATTATTGCCCTTTCGCCTTGATAAAAATGGCTACGACTCTGTCAGTTTTACAGATAATGAGCTAGAATTTGGTGTGGTAGTAGCTGAGAGTCCTTTATAACACATAACCCGAGCTCTAACAAAGTGTGTGAGATTACAAGACGATGGGAAACATGCATTCCTTCAGTTAATGCTTCTTTTTTTTATTACTTCCACCAAGGAGGTTATGTTTCCGCTGTCTGTCTGTCTGTGTACAAGATTACGTATAAAGTTCTAAACAGATTTTCATGACTTTTTCATAAAATGTCAAACATGATACAAGGTTTGGATTTTGGCTGTGACCTGGATGAGTTTATTCCTGTAATTTGAACTTCATACACTGTATTTTCATTCGATTTTTCTGTCACACCCCCTTTTTTTTTAGGTCATTAAAGTGTCTGTTTTTAATAGACACTTTCAGTCAGTTCCATTATTTCATTTTGTATTAAAAAACAGTCCCCTCTGTGTTGATTCCAGCAGTAAATCTGAACACACAGCATTACGTTCTGCTCACGTTCGACCGACGCCTCCAGAAGTTTTATTCTGACCTCTTGGAATGGTGACCAAACTTTTAGAGATAAATAAAAATAAGAGGAAGGAGGGGGGGAAAGGGATGCAACAGAAAATCAACAAATCACGTTGCTTAAACGTATTGCGCCCAAAATGTGTGACAACTGGGATGTGAAAATCTGTTTCAGACGGGTGAGTGTGAGCAGATACGGTGGAGCAGGTGCGGCAGTGCTGAAAGGCTCCCATAGAAAAGACAAGTTGTGTTATTTCACCCCGAAGGTCCTGCAGGAAGCGAACGGTGGTGCTTTTTTAACCTTGGCAGATTTATTACACATTCCGGACCGGGCTTCATGCTCACATAATAAAATCCACAGAATAATGAGCCTTCAACATGTAGCAAGACAGATGATAAACACTATTCATGAACTCCACATTCATTTTTTTTTTTTTTACTTTTGCTTTTGTTTGTTGTGACAGTGTGTTTTTGCAGAGGAGCCAGACTGATTGTTTCCCCCGCAGCAGCGTTTGGATTTAGTGCCACGCTGCAGGGAGTTTTATACGCCGCCCGAAGCCCGGTGAATAAAAATCATGAACTTATTGTTTTAATATTAAAGAGAGAATTCTAAAAAACCTTCTATTTATTATCACAAATAGCGTCTGTGTGTTCATGTGCCAAAATATCTCCTGAACGCCTGGAAGGATTTTATTGAAACTCGCAGGAAGTAATTCCTAAATGTCAATTTAAAATGGCTGCCACTTTTTTTTTTCAACACGCTGTGGCGTTGGTGGAGGTTTGCGCTCTCTGACTGCTTCTAGTTTAAATATCTTTCTCGTTTTGTAATTTATTTTATTGTTTTGTTTAATCCCTCAGAGCACATGACCCGTGAAGCTTCCAGAATCGAGCAGGAATGTGTCCAAAAACCAAAACCTCGTAAAATGCCGCTTTCATGTAAAGACTACATGGCCCTGATTTGCAGGCTGGTTTTCTTCAAGCCCGCTGGGACGCCAAAGACAGAGGGCTGCGAAAACATCAGGTTCATCTACGTGCATTTTAGTGCTTGGCATTTTGCAGGCAGCGACCTGCTCTGGGCCGGGATCGCCATTCGGCTGTTCCAAGCCATGCAGATGGAGTTCGGAAAACTCCTGCTCGCCTTCTACCAAGTGGTTCAACACGACGAGGAGGACGAATTCAAGAAGAAGGTGTGGGAATTCTCTGCACTTTTACTTTACCCTTTATGCCAGAATGTGTTTCTGTTTGTTTTTGCATCTTAAAGGCCTCTTATGCCTCTTTTACACGGGCTCTATTTCAGAAGTCCGGCTCTACTCCGCTCTACTCATCTCGGCTCGATAAAGAATGCATCGCGTTCACACCGGCCAGTTTCGTCGGTAGCAGAGGAACGCCTCCTCGTGTTGTGGGGGGCGGGGCCGCGGCGCGGGGGTGTGTGCTACCGAAACTTGGTGCAAGTTGTGTAAACAACGGAAGCGCTATGGACAACGTTGGCCCTGTGTTGTTGCTGTTTTTTAAACTTATGGGGATTCTCCTGAGACTCCAGGAAGAGAGGCGCAGTGGAAGAAATGCTCTGGATGCCGCGATTCTTGCGCGGAGTAGGACAGCTGTTATCCGCCGGAGGTTTCAGGCTTTACAGGCCTTCAGCTGGGGGACAGACGGCTAAAAGTTGCAGGGTAAGCTAACGCTGTTGTTTATATTCCTACCTTCGTTCTTTATGCTCGCATCTGGTCACACCCACGACCAATGAGTGAACAGGAGCGAAGCTTGCGCCGCCCACGAAGCAGGGCCGGCCCGGCTGGCCCTACTCCGAAGCAGGGCAGGCCTCGAAAAAATGCCAGTGGAAATGCAGCGAAGCAAGCGGAGTAGAGTGGAGCCGGGACCTTTAGAGCCGGTGTAAAAGGGACATAATGTTCACAGCAGACCGCCTGAAATGCATTAAGGGCATAATTCCAGATTTTTCTTCTGTTATTTATTTGATTCACTGTGAAACACATGAGCAAAACATCTGGATAATTGTTAATTTGGTTAAAAAAAAGAAGATTATCTACAGCCATTATTTACAGCCACCTGAATGCGGGTCAGTCACGGGACTCAAGCTTCCTCGTGGTTTTTGGCGGATTTAGCCGAGAGTCTGCATTTCAGAATGGCACATCTGGAAAACGATTGGAGTAAACTATTTCAAAGTGCACCATTTGATGCAGTTCAGGACAATCTTTTTGTGCGTTTCATTTTATAGCTTGCAATGAGTACCTTTAAGCGGTCAGGGATTTCAGTTTGAAGATTCTCAGATGAGTCAAGCTAACCGGTCTTTAAATGTAAATAAATAGCCTGAAACTAAAGTATTTACTTCTTCTGCTGTTAAATCACCAATTTCATGAGAACTGTTATTTTTGAACCAAAAGCAGGTTGATTTACTGATAGATAACTGTTTAGATTATTAAAGGTGCCGCGTCTCATTCTCACTGGATCTGTCTTTTAAAATTTCAGGATGAGAAAAATGATTCAAATGTCTGGAAGACTCGCAATGACATCATCTGTTCGTTCGTCCTGTTCTTCCTGGTATTCCCAGCTGTCTTCCTGGTCTTGGTTTATTGTTTTCCTACATCCGAAGTGAAACCAGAACCAAGAACAAACAACACAGCTGATGAAACAGGAGATGACACAAGCGACGGGGGGGATGCAGTGGAGACGCTCTTCATTGGTTTGTTAGGATTCCCTGCAGTGGCTGTGCTGAAGTTTGTTTTTCAGATGGTTAAGAACCTCATCTTCACCCAGAACGCGAACATAAAGAGGAGCATGGACAACGAGAGGATCAGCAAAGAGCTGGGATTCATGAACGAGGTCAGAAAGGAAATGTGGTTCCTGTCTCGCTTCATCCAGTTCATGGAGGTTTTCGAAAGGAGGAGGATTCGTGTTGTGTTGGAAATCACCAATCTGGACCGCTGCGCCCCCAAGAAAATCGTGGCCATCCTGGAGGCCATCGACATCCTGCTTTCCGATGAGAAGAGCCCGTTTCTTTCCATCCTGGCTGCAAATCCAAGCGTTCTGCTGAGGAAGGTGAACTTTGCAGACGGCTGTTTCTGCAGGGAGGACAGAGCTTACGCACTGCTGAACCGCATAGTCACGCTGGCCTTCACTGTCCCGCCGATGAGCGAAGAATTCAAGCACGATTTATTCAACAGCCTCACTCACAGGCCGGGAGTCCCAGAGGAGCAGTCCTTGGAGCGGGGGACACAGAGAAGCGACACATCGATGGAGCTAGCTTTAGTAGAAGTGGAGAAAACAAAACTACTGGATTATGAGGACAAGGAAATGGAAGAGTCGGTTTTGAAGATCCTGAGGAGCAGTGAAAAGAAGCTGAACAAGTACATGTTAGATGATTCCGTCTCCATGAAAAGGATAATCAACTCTGTTTGGGTGACTCAGATCATCATGAATTTCCTGAATAAGAAGCTTAGTAATGCAGAGAACATTACAGCCTGGGTGGTCTTGGCCAATCGGTGGCCTTGTCGGTTCAGCTGGATCATCCAGTGCGTGGAGGACGACAATCAGGGGGCAACTATCGACGGGAGGCAAAAGATCGTCGTTGAGTCTCAAAAGACCTTATGGGATGTCTTCAGCGAGTCTCGGGAGGAGCTGTACGTGATGCGCGCAGACATCGAGGACCTCCTCGAGCAGGACGGAGACCCCGAGCTGTTTGAAGAGCTGCTCAGGGACGAGGACTTTGAATTCGACTTAAAAAACTTGGAGGTGTTCCAGGAGGCGTCGGTGAATCTGGATCAGTCCATCAAGAGGGAGCTGGCTCTGATCAGGGGGACGTCCAGGCTGAAGGGTTCTGGTTGGATGAGGGAAATCGCCCCCCTGCCGGTTACAACGCTCATCAAAATGAGCACAGATGATATCTGTAAAGAGGTAAGGACTTCCTTCAACGTATGATCTGTAATAGCTGGTTGGTTTCTGCACCTATTTCCATAAAACACTAGCTAACCCTGTGGTAAATTTACCACCTAAAGGTGTATTCTGGACATTTTCTTTTAACTTGGAAGGGTAAGAACTTTACAACATTAAGTCCTTATCGCCGTCCACCTTTCCTGCCAGAGACTAAAACGATTTTATGCTGAGAAGAAACAGAGTTATGGCTTCTGATGATCTGTTCGAGCTCAGAGTCTGTAATGAGGATGACTCTTTTTATCTGTTAAGCATTAGAACAATTCCACCATTAACCCTCCATGTTTGTTATGTTTTCTTCCTTCTTCTCAGATGGAGAACATGAAATGTGACGGTAAATGCATCGATGTCATGAGAGACAATAAGATCAACGGCTGTGCACTGGTTTTCGGTGACGTAGATGAACTTAAAGCCCTCCTGAAGATGACATTCGGTGACTGGGCGACGTTCAAACTGCACTTCCTGAGTTTCCCAACACGTCTCCAACAAACGCACAAGGACACGCCGCTGACGCCTGCTCGTTCGAAGAACCAGCTGTCCAAAATCCCTCAACACGTCTCCCATCATCACGCAACTACTTCCAGTTTGGAAAACATTTAGCAATCCTCCTTCATTTTATCCAAGATTGAGTCAACGAGGGAACGGGTCCATAAAGGAAACCCAGACAGCTCCTCTGAATTCATCCTCCGAGACGATCTTAGGGGAGCTGGAGAGATTTTGTATCCCTTTGTGCCGAGGAGGTCCCAGGTCTGAAGGGATAAATGGTCCCTGCAGGGAGTTCTGGGGTCTCCTTCCAGCAGGATGTGTCCAGAACCACCTCAGCTGCCTTTCTGATGCAGAGGAGCAGCGGCTCACGCCATCTCTAAAACTGAGCCCGGCCGCCCTCAGGAGGAAACTCAATCCGGACAACAATCCGGACGCTTCTATCTGGAATCTCGTTTTTTCCGGTCTGAGTTGGAACGTAGACGGAAAAGTAAACCGAGACGTTTATTTTGATTCGCTGGGTTATCTCCAGCTCAAAAAAAAAAAAAAAATACACAACTCGTCTTGTCTGAGCAAGACTTCGAGACATGAAATCCTCCCTTTGAGGCAATTAAACTGATTTAAACAGAAACAACTCAAAAGATGTTAAAAATAAAACATTTAACTAAGGTGATAGGCATTTCTTTCTGTTTTTTTGATGTGCTTTATTTAATCCCTGCAGAACTGAAACTATTCCTCACTCCCACAGCCACATATTTAACATATTTAGTTACATCCTTTAAGGAGTTTCGGCTCGTCACGCCACTTATTCTCACTTTGCACAAAGTAAACTCCACAAAACTTTATGAAACGACTGCATACTTTACATCAAACCCTAAAAATAACACAATTAACTCATTCTTAAACCGACTAAAACCCCCACTTCCAGTTTATGAATTTATGGTTTCCAGTTTTCTACTCAAATAATTTCATGACCGACATCATCCAACAGAGAAACCATCTCATACTGAGCTCAGCTACAGAGCGTACTCTTCTGTGCTTTAGATAATCAAAAATTCATTAATGAAGCAACAATTATATGTATATTTTGTAATAAAACATCAATCTTGTACGTCGCACAGTGACGACAAAACCGGTGCAAAAAATAAATAAAAATGCGACAACCTACTTTATATTAGAAGCATCATTTAAGGGTTCAAACAGGTCACAGAAAGTTGGACTTTACACGTCTGAACTGACATTTTTTCCACTTCTAATACAAATAAAATATAATCTCGATGGCTGGATCTGAGCACCACTTGAGTTTGATGAATGTGATTTAAAGAAACCACCTCCTGATGTCGTTTGAAAGCAAATCACGCCACTTTTAAATACATTTACAAAAGGATGTATGTTAATATCCACACAGTTCAGGACGTTTGACTTGAACCCCAGACATCTGCAGAGAACGCTGAGGCGACGCAGTAAAATATCCGTCGATACCAGAAGTTTGTGCAACTCGAACTTCTTCACTGACTCATCTTTACAGAGCATTAACTTATTGGTGAAGCTGTAAAAGAATAAAATCATCGACGCAGGGTTTTTAAAAGCTTGGCCAGACGTTGGTATAATGATGAACAAAGACTCGACGGGGTTTGAACACCAACACTTTTTATTGATCGTCCATCATGAGGCTGAACGCAGTAAACTGGATTTTCTGTTTCACGCTCGTCGATAAAATGCAAACAAACAAAAAATATTTAAATGCAAACTCCTAGAATAATAAAAAGAAGCTCATGGAAGCAATTTTAGTTTTCTTGTGTGTGTGTGTGTGGTCCTTATGTCCCCCACACACACACACACACACCAGTTTACAAATAGCCGGAGTAATGTGCTGACTCATTAGTGATATTTTCACATCAAAGCTTCTTCGAGTTAAATTAGCAGCTGGAAATTAACTCCATCAGGATCCTTTTGAACTGTTTTCCTCAGAAAGTTACAAATGTTAATTTAACCACAAACATCAAGCGAACCGCAGGCGTTTACAGGCAAACATTACATTATTTAACATCCAGAAAACACAGCAAGCGTTTTATAATCCGGCCTGTTTTTGATTCAAAACGAGGATTTTTTGTTTCTCAAAAACCGTAAAACTTTACAACAACAACAACAATAATACATGCTTATATCATTTAGCAATCAGTCATTACATATTTATGAATTTATGCATCACTCAGAGAATAAAACTTTCTCAGTTAATTATTTTAAAGGTCTTAAGAATTCAGTGATTGAGTTCAAGTCTGAGGTAAGAATAAAGATAAAAATCTGCATTCAGCAGATAATCTGTGGATAAATAAGGCATTACTGATTTAAACCATTATCTCCACTCATAATCTCATAATCAAGGCACAAATATATTTGTTTTTAATTATTACTCAAGATTTACAACTAAAAGTAAACACAAACGCGGTAGAAGATAAACTTCCTGTCAGTCTCTCCAAGTAAAAAAACAATTTAGGAATGAATAATAATAATAATAATAATAATAATAAATTTTATTTCAAGGCGCTTTTCTGGCACTCAAGGACACCGTACAAAAAATAAAATTAGCAGTAACAGAAAATAAGATGTAACAATGAAAGAAAGAAAAGAAAAAGAAAGTAAATAAAAATAAATAAGAAAAGACAATGTATAAAATCAGGCAAACCAATTGTGTCAGGTGGAAAAAGCAGATCTAAAAAGGTGTGTTTTGAGTTCTGATTTGTATTGTGAGATTGACTTTATGTTTCTAATGTGAGGTGGTAACGAGTTCCAAAGTAAAATGAAATGTATAAAAAAAAGAAAGGCTGTGTTTGTAAATCCACAGCGGTAAATGTTTAAATATTACAATAAAACTGCAGAAACAGATTACATAAAGAGGGGGAGGTTAGTGGTAAGTTAGGGTAAGTTAACTCGGAGTTTAGTTTTCTCGTTCCAGAAAGAGATGAAACTCAGAGTTTGGAACCGACTCTGTGAAGTTCACGGTTTCTATCGGTCTGAAACAAACCGTCTGACATGTTTGGTTGTTTTTAAACGATCCAACGGATCCAGGAGCAGAATTATTCCTAAACGTCTGGCATCCGGAGAGGTGTTTTCTCTCACCTCGGACGGGCGCTCTCGTCAGAACGACGCGCTGAGCTACAATCTGCTTTATAAAACATCTCCACAGTCAAAACAACCACGAATAATTCACATTTATTCTGTCGGGTTTTTTTCCCTACACGCCCACAAACGCAGCAGTTTAAATTTTAAATCTTTTTTTACCTGTGAAAATCCTCCCACCTTCACCGGAGTTTCACCAGAATTTCCTTCTGTTTCTAAGACGGCTCTGACGGCGATAATAACTGAATAATTATTAGTGTTTACTGGTTATTATTTACAAATCTCAGATATAAACATCCGTCCGGAGGCAGGATTCTTATTAACACTTTGCATGCTTATATATCAAAGTCTGGTTTAAAGAATAAACTTTGTTAATTTGTTTTATTTAGGAAACTTCTGTAATAAAAATGATTAACTATAGAACCCGTTTGTGGTTCAAAAAGCTTTGATTTAGAGGAATGTATCCCATTAATTATTTGAGTCTTGATATAAATGCTAAAAGAACAAACTGTCTAGACGAATTAAAGCTCCTGGAAAGACGACAGAGCTTAGCTGAGCTGTGACATCATCATTGTGCGCCTCCCTGCTGGGTGTTCAGAGACAAACCAGCTCCCCAGTTTTATTTCATTTATTTATTTTAAATCGAGGTATCAGCGCTCCGGTGAGGACGGTTTTTAATTAACTCGAGGTTAAAAAACTCTGAGTTATTTAACTTTAATGGAATCAGCCTTACTGGAACGGAAAACCCCGGCCTTACCGCTCGGGTTGAGTTAACTCTGAGTTAGTTAGTCTACTTATCTGATTGCTTGCAGAATAACTAAAAGGACCGACTGATATATTTGGACAAAAAAGGTTTAATTCTTTCATTAATGTTCTTCACTGAGCTTCTACTGATTGTTTATTTTTACCACAAACGGCCGCAGCTCTCCCAGGCGACTGTCCCGATGCAGATCACTTACGTCCCAGTGACTCTGCCAACTTCTTGAGCCTCTTCTTGAGCTCAAGAGGAAACTTCTCGTAACACTTTTTACAAACAGGCTTCATGTCAAACTCTACAAACTTGTTCCTGCAGAGAGGAGAAAGGAAAAGGATCGTTGACGGACGTGGGAGTCGCCACTTTGCGTCCAGCTTTTCTCAACTAACATGCATTTATGTTCAGGAGTTTATGGATTTAACTGCAGGATTCTTGGTTTTAGTTCGTCAAAGGAGGGACAATGACATGCGAGACACCACAGGAATGGAAGGAGAGGTGAAGAGCATTCTGAGCTACAAACAGACAGCAGGCTTTTTCTTGCGGTCTTTGGCTTTGCGCTCACGTCGAGCCAGGCGGCGTTTCAGCTCCTCGGGCATGCGCTCGTAGCAGTGCTTGCACACTGGCCTCAGGTCAATTTCAACAAACTTATCTCTGAGTTACCGTAGATTCAGCAAGTGAAGCATGTAAAAAAAAGGGAGACATTGAAAGAAGAGGGGAAAGAGAAAGAGCCAAAGAGGTGAGAAGCATGAAAACGAGTGACATTAGAAGCACAGGAAGTGTTAGACAAGAGTGAGACGAGGACAACCAGAACCTGGAACAATTAAACATGATTAGGTTTTAAGTTTTAAAATACAGCCAACCCTCTGAAAACAAATTTAGTTTGTTCAAACTATCACGGCCGCTGTAGAAGAATTATTCCCAGCTAAAACTTTGCCAGAAGCGCTGTATGCTGAAACACCAGCAGAAAGATGACTAATAAAAGCGACCGACAGTTTCTGGGAAAGGTGGTGAAGCTGGCAGGAGGAGGAAGAGGTCACCGTCTGAAAGGAGAATCTCCCGGGTGACCCGCCTCTTTGGCGTTTTTCTCTGGGTTCACGTAACACAGGTGCGTTCCCACTTCGGTGGACACAACCCGACATGTCCGTGTGACCGTTTCCAGACGTGCACGTAGCTAACAGTCAGTTAGATGTTTGCTTTTGTCTGCACGTCGGAACGTTCTCATCCTGCTTTGTTTTGGAGATGTTGCACATGAAAGATTTAGCTTTCTCCCGTCGGCACCGAGGCAGGCACAGAAAACACAAACGCACAAGAACGCCGCGGGAGACGCAACACCCGAGGCCTTAACGTACGGACAAAACAACGCAGGCTGGAAACAGGGAGGCTCGAGCGCGGCCGGTGGAAAAGTCTGTTTTCAAACTAAATCAGATTCAGAAGGTCGACCGTACGTTTTACAGCTACGGATCTTTGGATCAACTTACTTGAGAGTGAGTTTGGCGTTGCAGGTGGAGCACGAGAAGCAGCCGACACACCAGGCCTTGTTGAGAGCAGACACGACTGAGGAGGTCGCACAAAAACAAAAATCAGACTCGTTCGGGTGCTGCATCTCAAAGCAGCACTTTGGAAACTGCTGAACTGGAAAGCACACTAATTATGCGCTTTATCGCACCGATACTCACCATCGCCTTCAATCACGCGGTTGCAGTGATAGCAGACATCACCGAAGAGCTTGACAGCAGGAGAACAAGACGATTAGCCACTCTAATTGGAACCTGACCAACATCAACCAAAACAGACTCGTTACCTGGTTGTAATGCGTCTCGCAGTAAGCCAGACCCTTCCTCTCGTAATGACGATGGCCGAGGAAAGGCTTCTCACACTTGGCACACACAAAATGCTGTCAACAAAAAATAAAAAATAAAAAATGCTGCTAAGAGGATGACACATCTCTAATAAAAGCCCAAACGAGGAGCTCGTTTTTTTGTTTATTGGCTGGAAACATGAATATTAAACACTGAACCTTGGCTGATGTTATTCACAAACAGAAAATAAAAATGTTTTAAAAGTTACAAATACAAACAAACTGCACCGTGGATGTACTGAATTATATTTATATAATCTGTAAGTTTCATATTTACTTAGACTTTGAGTCATATTTAGCCTCCGGTGCGAGAGAGAAACGACCCGCTGGTGATGTGACCAGAATACAGAGCACCGAGCTGGTGGAAAGAAGCGGCCCGACTGGGGATTTTAGTGAATAATAAATAATTTACCTGCAAGAGTAACTGATTACTATTATTATTATTATTATTATTATTCCACAAACAGACGCTCTGCCCTCAGTCGACACTCAGGAGTTTTATTATTTTGGACGAAAACCTCAAACGCAGAAGACGACTTCTTCTTCTCTACAACATTTAAATTAAACTCGGTGTGAAACAGACGTGTTTCTCTTTCATCACGCTCAAAATAAAATAAAATTAAACAGGAAGTAACGGAGCAGTCATCCAAACGTTAGCCAAAGATGTCACCTTTTTAAAAAAAGGTATTTTTCTAATCTTTCAGATGAATCCTTGAAGCGACTAGAAGCTAAATTTGTTTAATTTTTCTGTTTTTAACATTAAATTGCCTGCTGCAAACAGCTAACAGTCTGGAGCTGAGTGTGAAACTGAGCAGCTTCAGGTAAATTAATCTTTATTTACGAGTGCTCGAGTCTGTATACCGACAGAAATTAGCTCATTTATAGTTTTTTAGTTATATTTTTCCCACTCTTTCATTTTCAGAGTCATGTCAAATAACAGACTACTAACAGCAGAAGACATTTTTATTAATAATTTAAACAAAACGTCTCCATTTTAGAACAAAACGATCCATTATCTGAGCTCTAAAGTCAACTGCTCTGATTTTCTGTTATTCTATTATCACCACATCCTCCTTAAACAATTAACTTAAGAAATAAGACGAGCTAATAATGCTGTTCAAGTGGTTTGATGTTACACATCTTGTCTTGAAAATCTAACTTTTACTTATAAATTGGAAACATGAATTACTGGTCCTTTCAGGAGAGAAACTGTATTCTTTGTTGTAAAGTAATTAGTGCATCTGGGTTTCTTTAGAGCCCTTTTTTTCCTAAATTTACAAATGTTACGTTAAATGTTCACCGTTTTAAAGACACAATCTGTGAAAGGAATGGGTCAGAGCCGTCTAAAACCAGTGGCAAAGAAAAGAGATATTAAAGAAGTAAGAAGTCACGTTGTGAACATCTAACAGAATCGTGTCAACTTGAGAAAAGCAGGTAAAATATACCTCCTCTCCAAAATCACGACCCCAGAAGAAAACGACAGGAGAAGCTTTGCAACACTTTACTTTGCAGAAAACGACACGTAATGTAGCGATAAACGGCCACAAACCTCCACGTGCCACTGTTTCCCCATGGCGTTGACCACGCGCCCCTCGATGGGTCTCCGGCAGGCGCCGCAGATCGGGACGCCCATTTTGTCGTGGCACGGCAAACAGAAGAGCTCTCCCTTCAGCTCTCTGGCGTCGGCCGTCAGCTCCTTCCTGGAAACAAGGGCGTTCAAACGCATAAACTGTGGAGGGAATTTAAATACAGTCGGGACACGCAAACCATCTGACGCCAGATTAAGAAATCTGGCAACACTGGGAAATTAAAATACGACAAAGCGAGTGGGACGGTGGTTTTTGTTTGTTTGTTTGTTTTTGTGCTCGGCAGCGATCTAAAGCGGCGAGACTGACCCGCAGTTGTTGCAGTTGAAGTGGTCCGGGTGATAAGGGTCGTTCTTGAAGATCAGCGGCTGCTCTTCGATGATGGCGTGGCACTTCTGGCAGATATACTTGCCCAGGCCGCGAGCTTTCTCGCGGTTATGGCACGGGCGACACAGGTGCCTGAAGGTGATAGCAAAAAAAAAAAAGTGAAATTTAAAGCTCAGACACTCAACCACAGCTGCACTGAATTCCATTATTTGTTAGAAAGCAAAGTGAGCCAGCAGCTCGATGGGTAAAACCAGCTGCCAAACTGTTTTATTCAGACCGGAACGAGGTGGGATTCCATACCTGCCGGCATTTTTAACAAACCCAACATCTGCAAGCACTGCCTGGCAAATGTCACAGCAGAAACACTCGGGGTGCCAACTGTTGTTCATGGCCTTAATGACGCGCCCGATGATGAACTCCCCTAAAAGAAACAAACCATAAAAAAGAAATCAGGTTGATTGGAGTCGGACCTCAGCGTTCAGGGGGGGTACAGGTGCCGTTATCGATCCAATTTCCTGTAACTGAACGGGACTTTTTAATAAGTACTTGCACTCTGCAATGTATTGTATTTAATTAAAGCACATCAGTCTCTTCGCAGATGTAGAAAGAGGAATTTAGGGGGATAAAAAGGTGCTGTTGCCTGAAAAAACGCCAGCGGGCGCTTCAGCTTCTTCTGTAATTTGTTTGTTTTTTTCTCCCTGACTCTGCAGTGATAAAGTATCCAAAACTAAAACAAACAAAAAAAAGCAGAGAACATGCCTTGAGGAGCCTGTCCACTGCTGACAAATTCTAAACAAAAACTACAAACAGCTCTGAGTTGACAGACTGAGATCTGATCTATCAAATGGAACAGGGACTTGAGGGACGCTCACGTCTTCACTGTGAGAGTTACAGAAAAATGAAATAAAAATAAAGGCTGAATGCTTAGAAAAACAAAAAGGTAGCAGCAATACATAACACGGCCATGTGACTTATTGTCCTGTACTCACAGGCTGTGTACCTGGTACTTCCAGGGTACTGACCTGGTACTTCCAGGGTACGGACCTGGTACCTATGGGGACCGGACTGCATTATGAAGGGACTCGTTACTTTGTCAAAGAAAACTGTTCTCTCTCTTTCTCAGGGCTGCATGAAAAGAAAGACATCATCTTTTTCTTTCTCACACGGGTCCTGGTTTAGACGTTCTTGCAGCTTGTTCTCGGCACATCATCTGGGGCAGAACCTTTTTTCTCCAACTACTGTGCAACTGGTCAGAAATGTTAAGCGTGCCTGGTTAATGCGGAAAAGCAGAAATGTTGACATCCAGGACTTCCCAGGAGTTTCTCGTCAAGCATAAATGTCCTGGACAGAACAAACTTTGTTCTTGTTCTTAACACATTGAAAAGACAAACAATTTTCTTGGTTCTTGTGGAGCAAGCAACAAGCTTCACAAGGTCCACATCGGGTATGAACCTTGGTACCTGTAGGTACCAGGTAAGAACCTAGTAAGTGCCGGGCTGTATTATGTATTGCTGCAAAAAAGGTTTTGTCAAATATATGCTAAACATAAACGAACGGGGGGTTTTGTAGACTGTGTATTGTGAGCAAACCTCCAAACCACAGCAACCGATTTGACAATCAGCACCACCTTTAGCTACATAACTAAGTGCAGGTGTGATAATAGTTTTGCATTTGTTTGGTTATAATCTGAGTCCAAAGGTAAAAGTGTAAATAAACAACCACCTGAACCCGTCCAGCACTTACCGCACTGACGGCAGCAAGGAGCAAAGAGCATCTGGAAGTCATGTTCGCAGTATTTTCTTCCTTCAAACTGCGAAACACAAACAAAACGTTTACAACGTAAAACGAACAGAGTACCAGGTTCACTAACATTACATTACAGATGAGTGCACGACCTCATAGAAGAGTCCTTCTGGAAACTGCTGGAAACACTGAGCACAGACAAAGCACTGCTCGTGGTACAGCTCTCCGTTGCTGTTGACGATCTTCTCAGTTGGACCAAAGCCACTCTTGCATCGCTCACAGGTCGCACTGGCCAGGGCATTCGCGATGCTGTAACACAAGATCAGTGGGATAAAATTCATTTACTGTTCATCATTTGTCAAATAACTCCCAACACCTGCAGCTGGACCTGTGGCAGAAAGATTCAAACTCTGTGAACTTGCTGCTCAGTTTTATTTGGTACTGAGGTCCGGCTAAGACTACACGTACCATTGTTCCTACATTACAGTAATTTACCAAGTTTGTGACGTGTTTTATTACCTGTATGATCACGTAAAATCATGTGGGAAAGGTTTTATCCTTCAGTATTTTACTCCTATTGTCCTTAGATTGCATCTTGTTACTACTGCAAGCATCTTATCGTGTTAAAAACTGATCAGTTTCATGATATTTCAAAATTTGTTCCATGTAAACTATTTTTTTTTTGCAAAGAACAAATATTTTTTAGCATAATTTTACAAATTCCTATCATCCCAACAAGCAAATCTGACTAGATTCATATTTATTTCTATATTTAGGACTTCATACGTGAGCCTGTACTGTATATGTTTGTCAGGTAAATAGTTAAAATGGTGCATTTTTATTTAAAACATTATAAATAATATAGATAGGATGTCCCATTAAGAAATGATGTGTTTCCTGGTTTAATTAATGGTAGATTAAAGAACGAAAATAGGAGCATGGTGGTATTATATATGTATACTTTCACTTACTAGATGAGACAGTTTGCAAACTTGTTTTTAATTCATACTTACTAAGACACATAAACTTAATTTATGCTTTCTACGTCTGAATTAAACCTTTAAGTTTACACTGACGTGCATTAATGAAACTAACTGCTAAATAAAAAATAAATATAATGAGCTATAAATGGCAATAATTGACGATATTTAAAGTAAATTGTTACTCATTTCTGGACCATCCTATGAACAGACAAGTGCCTCTTATGCTAATGCTAGCATTAGCTAAAGATTAAATGGCTAAAGGGTGAGAAACTAGATACGCTTCCCGAGGCTAAAAACTGACCCATAGCCTTTGCAAACAAAATATGAAATGATAATAAAATCTTAAACCAGTTTCTTTAAATATAAATATATTTGAGCAAAGCTGATAGCCAACCTAAACTTTGCTATGCTGGCAAGCTAACGGCTAACGATGTTACCTCCGAAGCTAGCTGATGGGTAGTTAATTGGATAGTTTAAAATGGTTTTACCTCAAACTACTGAGAAATTCTTACCTGCCCGTCATACCCGCGACCCCCAGCATCGCCTCTTAGCACCGCAGCCCCAGAAAAAAAGCATAAAAAAATCAATTTTGTTTTCTTTCAGCGAGTTGCCAAAGTTTCAGGCACTTTCACCTCGTCTATGGCTACCGTTGTAACATATAAACAAACCACACTCCTATCTGTAATTATTTGTTTTAGGTATAAATAATAGCACTGCTTTTAAGTCAAAATGACGTTTTTGCTGGTAGCTGAAATGTTAACTACCACAAGATAACACTAGTATATGAAGATCTGCGTTAAAATACTGGCTAACTGTTATATGATAAATTGGCTTGCCATACAGGCGCCGTAGCCCCTCCTTCATCTGGGCGTGGTCTCGGAAATCACATCTCTTCAGTTTAGAGGTCGAATCCAACATGGCTGCGACCAAATAAAGCAGTTATTTACTCTGATTTATCACAACTCAAAGAGCTTTCTGTGAATTTAAAGCTAAATCTTTATGTGACATCCTCAGAGTCACAGAAGAGTTTTGGGAATAATTACCTGAAAAAAATCCAGAGCTGATCAAAACACCTTGAGCAGATTATGACGTGTAATTTTTATGGGAAACTTTAAAACTTCCTACATTTTTCCTTACATTTCACTGAACATGATTAAATGTTGCATGCACTGACGTCCAACAGTGTTTCACATTATCCAGCAAACTAAAATAAACTTTACAGCAGACTGGGTGTGTTAAAGCCCCCAAAAAAACATTTGTTAACAAACAAATTCTGTAAACTATACACAAGAATAGGAACATAAATTTAATTTAAAGACTATATTTGTGCATAGTAATATATAAAAGGTACTGACATACAATAAACAGGCTATTTAATTTAAATAAAAACACTGTGTACATGAAAAAATCCACACAAAATACATTTTAAGATGCGTTTTTTTTTAATGTCACTATACAATTTACTAAAATATTATTTTACTTTGGGAAATGTACAAGTCACCTTCCAATAAATTTCAGTATTCTGCAGCTCCATTAGGAAAAATAAAAATAAAACCAGAGACTGTACACTCATTAATATTTACGCACACGTAAGCATTAATGTAGTATTTACAATCAATACTTTGTAAAAATAAAGTCCACTGACAGATCTGATTATCATATATAAATATATATTCAATTTTAAAGTCTTGGGCAGAGTATTAAAGCAAAGCAGTTACTTAAAAAAAACGTTAATATACAAATAAAGGGTTAAATAACACTAAATGATGATAAACTAGTCTGATTGCACAGCTTTTACATTCAACATTATAATCATGTTTCATGTTAAAACATTCAGTTTCATTAACAATTTCCAAAATAACGAGATTTCACACAAAAGTAAAACCTTGTCCCAAATAAAAGAGGCTATAACATGGATTGGTTTTGTTAGATTAAAACTTTAAAACACGTTAAATCACTTCTGTTTCTTTTCAGTCAGATGCGACGACTCATTTAGTTTATTTTTCTAAATAAAAAATAGAAAAATATTCACCTTTTTTTCTTGTTTTTTATGTTTTAGTTTGATCTGAAAAAAAGGGCAATTTCTCAAAGCGATCATATTTTATTTTCAAACAGCTGAGCTTTTAGTTTCTTTTCATCTTTTTTAAACATTAAAAACATTATTTTCTCACCAGGGATTATAGAATAACTACTGATCTGATTTATAGAAATTCCTAATTTAAACTTTGCTCCTTTGTGCTCCAACCACCAACGCTAAAAAACACATTAATGACAACAAATATCTTTATGTTTGTAGTGAAATGACCGTCTGATGGTGCAACCTTTCATCCATCTTCTACAGATTATCTGTGGTCGGGCTGCAGGTCCAGGAGGGAAACCCAGACCTCCTGGAGGATCCTGAGGTGTTCCCAGGACGGAGAGGATCCAGAATCCCTCCACAGTTCTGGTTCTGCCCCAGTAGGACATGCCCGAAAAACCTCCAAAGGGAGGTCTCCAGGAGGCATCCTAATCAGATGGACCACCTCAGCTGACTCCTTTCGACGAGGAGGAGCAGCGGCTCTACTCCGAGCTCCTCTCCTGATCTCTGAGGCTGAGCTCAGCCGCCCTACAGAGGAAGCTCATTTCAGCCGCTTGGATCAAGGATCTGGTTGTTTTGGTTTTGATCCAAACCTCATGACCACAGGTGAGGGTTGGAACGTAAACGGACCGGTAAATCCAGAGTTTTGCCTTTCTTCACCACGACTGATCGAAGCGACGCCCTCGTTACTGAAGACGAGGCCACAATCATTCGATCCGTCTCCTGCTCCATCCGACCCTCACTCCCAGACTCCCAGATACCTGGACTCCTCCACCTGAGGCAGAGACTCATTCCCAAATCCGGTTGAGAACCGTGGCCCCGAACCAAGAGGAGCCGACTCTCATCCCAGCCGTGACCCGTCCCAGCGCACGCTGAAGGTCACGGCCCGAAGAACCACACCCCGAGGTTCCCAAACCAGACACACTCCTCTCCAAGACTGCGCCTCGAGAACCTGACCAGGAACACCACAAACAGGATCAGAGACGGGAGAGGAGTCCAACCCGCACCGAGAACGAGCTCGACTTTGAGCCAAGAATCCAGACGCAGCTCCTGCTTTGGTTCTACAAGAACCGGATATCCCCAAAACCAACCCTGGCACCCCATGTTCCTGCAGAACCCCCCACAGGAGGGTCATAAGCCTTCTTCAGATCTACTAAACTCATGTAGGCTGGAGAATCAAACTCCCATGACCCCCTTAGTGACCCCACAAGGGTGAAGATCTAGTCCACTGGTCCAGGACCGGAACCAGCACCACGCTGCTCCTCCTGGAGGATCAACAATCAGTCAGAGCCTCCCTTCCATCACCCGGGAGGCAGCCTTATGTAAGAACAGTTTTCTAAAAGCTCAGCCACTTTGTTCTGGTGTTTTAGACTCATATGGAAACAAATTTCACATTTTAATCTGAAACGTTTGTTAAAAATGGAAACAAATCCATAAAAACAAGTCAGAGTCAGTGTCCAACCACGGATTGTGTTTACCATTTGGCTACAAAAGCTTATCTTGGACCTTTCATTCGAAGAAAAGTGCATTAAAAATGATCTATATTTACAAATATACCATATAGTATTCATAAATATAATTCTCCCAGCTATTTGTTTTTAAATAAAACGTTATTTACAATTTCAACAGGAACAAGAGTCAGGCAATGCAAAAGTCACCTGGGAATTAAACTAAAAAAAGAGGTGAAAATGTTAGTTATAGATATTTACACAGTTCTTGATGATAAACAAAACGAGTCAACCCGGCTTTAGCCTCGCCAAACAACAGACAGAAGGATAAAGATTAAATTAAACATTTAAAAACGGGAAATAGTGCGATGCCGAAAGACCGAGAGGCAAAAAAACCCAAAACAATCCCACAGAAAAATCCTCGTCGGCCTCCAGAAAGCTTCACAAACACGCGGGTAATAAAAGGTTTGAAACGACGCCGCTGATGACGTCACAAAACAAGACAAAAAAATAACTGAGAACTTCCAGAGAAAACTGAAACTTTGATTAAATATGAAACATTTTAGCTTATAACGGTGAAGGATGTTGTCACCAACCTGCTGTCCACACACGCCGCAGAACCAGTCTTTATATTTTTTGCGATTTTAGTAGAAATTAAAGGGAATTAATATAAATGCTGAACATAGAAATCACTAAACTAATGAAACTTACTAATTTTGTAGACGTTCTACTCTTTTTAAGAAGTGTAATGGCATTTATTAGTACTTATATCAGCAAAATGTAAGTATTTGTAGCTGGTTTGGAAAAAATGTGACATCCTTACTGAAACCCCTGAAAATAAATCAATAGTCTGAAGAACTCAGGAGAGAAATTTGTTAAATACTGAGTGTTAAAATCATTCTACTGGGGTATAAATCCTAATTTAAATTATATACATGGATCAGTGAGTTTGTTATATTATTATCATCCTATTTTGAAAACAGAGGTATAAACAGATTGAAGAGATGAAGGTTTCTTCTCGTATTCCGGGAGTTTTCAGGTCTCAGAAACGCACATTAACAAACCTACGGCAGAGCTTCACCACGTCGGCATCATGTCTGGGAACCACACACGACCCAAATGCTTCGACACCTCCCAGTGGATGTCGTCCAGCTCGTAGCGGTGATCTGGAACCAGCACCTCCTCCATGATGGACAGCTGCGTCAGTCTGTCGCCGCACATCTTCACGAACTCAACGAAGGCGCTGCAGGACACCTCGCACTCCCCCAGGCCGATGGCGGAGAGCTGCGTGCAGTGCTGCGCGATGCGGATCAGCTCCTCGTCCAGCGGCCGCAGCCCGTTGGCGCACACCACCAGCTCCACCAGACGCGGGCAGGTGAGCCCCACGCGGCCCAGCACGTCCTTGCTGACGGAGCGGCCGAAGTACAGATGCGTGACGGGGATCTCATCCCGGAAGAAGGGGTCGAACTCTTCCTCGTAGATAAAGAAGTACATGACCAGGTTGAATTTGGGGGAGTGGCGGACCATGGCGTCCCAGCTGCTCTTCTTGATGCTGTGGAACTGCTGGCCTGGGTTCTCGCTCACCACGTTGATGCGGAGGTGCTCGAGGTGAACGTGCCTCTCCGAGGACAGCGCGATGAGGAGCTCGTCGCTCAGCAAATGGTAGTTTAGAGCCAGTTCTCTCAGGCCGTGGCACTGATCGGCCACACACATGATGCCTGGAAACAACAGGACGCTCATTAGACGAAAGACCGAACCGAGACTTCAGAGAATCCTGCTTCACCTGAAGTAAATCCAAAACCTGCTTAAATTTAAGTAAATAACTGATAAACGTGATTAAAAAGCAGCTTATTTCCAAAGCTTAGCGCTGTTAGCGACACACCGTGAGCGGGAAATATTCAGGCCCAAGCGAAACGAGAACATTTCTGTTGGGTTTCAGCATCTTTTCATGTTTATAATTTAAAGTAACGTGTAGCAGCAACCCAAACCGTGCCGTAGGTCCAAACGAACATTCATGTGTTCAGTGTTTCGGATGTAACTGTTCCTGTGATCCAGACTTAAGCGTCAGCCTGCATGTGTTGAAATATAATAACCACAGCGCCGGCTAGTGGTCCGGCATGGAAACAACAGCAAACAGATGTATATAGAAACTGACAACAACCGGTTATAATCACCTGCAGGGGAAACATGAGGGCAGCTGCTCATCTTCAGCAGCTTCAGCGTGTCGCTGTTGTTCGCCACCAGGACTTTGAGCGAGGGGTCGTCCACCGGTGTGTCGTCGATCTTCAGGGAGGACAGGGACTTGGAGTTCACGAAAACCACCGTCAGAGCCGAGATGAAGTGAGACTGTCCATCGAGAAGCAAAAGACAGAAACAGTACAAACACGCTTGGAATACAGTAAAAAGAAAAAGCTGCGTGTTTGCAGCGTTTCAGACGTTCATCGAAGGTCGGGTTGTTAAACGGACGAGTCGTCTCATCCCTTCGGACTCACCTTGGGCATCTCCATGAAGCTGGGCCTGGCTGTGGAGATGAGCCCTAGAGTTTTTAAGGAACAGTTCACGAGCTGGGAGAGGATGTCACACGCCGCCTCTGCAGACTCCGTGCTGCTGTCCACCTGCACGCCACAAAGACAAAGCTCACGCCTTCACCCCCTCTTCAACGCCGCCGGCATTCAAACCCCAGAGCCCTCTCCTCCGTACCTTGAAGCTGACGTACTGCAGGTGGTTGGAGTGCCTTTTGATGATCTGTTTGATGAGGTCTGGGTGCGTGGCCTTCAGGTACGAGCTGGCCGGCTGGTTCAGCTCGAACTCAAAGCAGCGCCACAGCTCGGGCATGTGGAAGGCCTGGTTCCAGCCTCGGCAAACCTGCGGAGACAACCGAACAGTCCAAGACAATCACTGAACAGCTGATGATCGTTTTGCCTCATTTTTAGGGTCATCATCGGATGCACACCTGCAAGATGGCCGCCACAGATAATCAATATAAAAAGGTTTAAACCTCTTAGCTGCAATTTAGATGAAATAATTCAAACATACAAGACCGAATAAACAAAATAAACTCATTATGTGTGCATTGTGGGTAAAATAAATCATCTTAGGACGTCTAATTTTTAAAGAAAAAGGACGTGTTGGCACGACAACGCTTCCCAATTCTCTTAAAATGTCAGAAATTTTAGGCTTACATTATATTTTCCTGTGATTACTTACGAATTTCTTTTAAAAAATGAATTTAGAGTGAAGGTGATGCAGATGGAAACGGACCGGAATGAGCAGAAATTCCTGCCTCGTTATTTCACACGTCCTCCTAAACAAACAAATGGTTTGAAACGATTTAAAGCGGCGTTATTGGAGAAGAGCCAGACACCACCGCTACCTGTGAAGCGAACGCCCTGTCCAGCAGAGGCAGGTGCTGGAAAATGTGCAGCAGGATCTCCTGTGGCAAACACTCCCAGTTGACTCCCTCGTCTTCCTCCTCCTCGTCCTCCTCTCTCCTCTGCTTGCTCGTCCAGTCAGGAGTCTCCTGGCTCCCGGCGCTGGGGCCTCCTCCCTCCTCCCGCTCGTTCTCCTGAAGGCCTCGTTTCATCCTGCAGAGAACCCAGACCCAGAATCAACCTCTCCCACCAGATTTAACAGAAAAATGGGGGTCTTCATCTGGGACTGTGCCGTCGGAGAAAAAGCTCCAGAAAACCTGTAGTATTCAGGCGGTTAGTTGAGCTCATTTTTTAGGACTGTAATGTCTCTGAACTTTGACAAGAACAAACGAAGCAAATTTGCTAATTTTAGCTTTAAGCTATGATTTAGTTCACTTTAGCTTTATGCTAATTTTTAGTTAGCAATGTTTTTGCCACATTTAGCTTTTGCTTGTTATGCTAGTCTTGGCTTTTAGCTATGTTTTTATTTTAGATTTTAGCTACCATTTGGTTAATCCTAGCTGTTACCTGCTGTTTTGCTATATTAAGCTTTAAAATGCTGCTTTGTTCTGCTTAGCCTTTAGCTACAGGGTACTAATTGTAACTTTCAGCTATATTTTGGCTATATTTAGCTATGAGCTACAGTTGTTAATTTTAGCTTCTAGCTTCAGTTTTGCTAGTATTAGCTTCTTGCTACTGTTTTGGTAACTTTGACTTAGCCACAGTTCCCGTTAGCTCCTGTTTTAGCTGTTCTGCTGGTTTCAGCTGTCAGCAGCCACTCATTTAATCTGGATTTGTTTATCAGTCAGGTTTTCTGATCACCTGTGCGTAAATCCCTGCTTCTCTTCAGGTGATCGTGACGTAAACACTTCTTGGTTTTCGCTCGTGCGTCACGCCTCCCCTGTTCCTAACAGGTGTGCCTCACCTGCTGCTGGTAAAGTTAATTATTTAATCGATGAAAATGGTTTAAAAAACACACATCGATGCAGCTAAAATGTCAAGATGCTAACGTGTTAGCGCGACACAAAAACAACTAGCTTAACCCAAACACCTAGCTACATTAGCTGATCCTGACATGTTAATAACAAACGACTTAAGCTATTTATTTTCTTTAGAACTGACCGGTCAGTTCTTACCTGGCTTTCAGCTCCACCGTTGGCTGTTTATTTATTTAGAGGCGGTAACTCAACCGGGACCGACGCAAGAGGAAAACTGCGTTGGAGCTGGCCGACCGATCAGGCACATTGGACCATACGACGGCACGGAGTGTCCGGGACTTGGCAAACACTCACTGGAGGCTGTCGGGGCGAAGTGTCCGCGGGTGTCTTTGCGGTTTTAAAAGGCGTCTGACCTCAATTCGGTTCACAACTAACGTGCCTCGGTAGTAGTTCGTCGGTTAAAGATGGCGTTTGTGTTTTCTGTTCGGATCAGCAGGCTGCAGTTGTAGTGAACGGTCGGCAGGGGGAGCTATGTTATTACGGAGCATGCGCAGTTACAGTAAATAGCCGTCAGGGGCGCTATTTAATTTATAAGCAAACTGCAGTTACAATAAACGGTCGGTAGGGGGAAGCTATGTTGTTAAAGAGCATGCGCACTTACAGTAACCAGCCGGCAAACTGCAGTTACAAGAACAAGTCTACAGGGGGTGCTATTTCACCCAAATTTAACTAAAACGCTGTAATGTTTTATTAATTTAACAAACGTGTAAATAGTAAAATGTTAAAAATTTATACAAAAACAGTGGCGATGAATAATTTACCAAATAAATATTGCTCCAACAATGAAGGACTGCAAAATAGAGGAACAAAAAGTGTAATAAATAATTTAAAAAAAATAACCAGCCTGGACTACAATGCAAAATAAAGAGTATAAAAGTGGCAAAACTGAGATGTACAATCTTGGTTTTATTTTTATTTTTTATGCACTTGTATGTGAAATGAAAAGAGAGACTGAGTTGATATATTCGTTAAAATAGGAAAAGGTTTTACACTCCATCCACCATCATTTATATTTAACCAGGTGAGTCCCATTGAGATCACAAGCTCTCTTTATCAAGAAAGCTCTGGATAAAATTTTTAGAATATATTTAATTTTTTTAATTTTATTCTATTTGAAGTTGTGTTGTTGAGGCCTTTGCAACAAGCTAATTAAAAACCTGACAAGCAAAAAACAGGAAGTTTTGATCATGAATAAAAGATTTCATGCTGAAAAAAACAGCATAAAGTTTGTCTGCTTTTTTTAAAAGCAGAATTACTGACCAGTAATTGAGGAGAAAAAAGGCATAGAAAAACTAGAAAATCTGACGAGGAAGCACAGATCGTCAGAACACCGGCTGTAGGCGCGAACGCACACTGACCGACGTCATGACGTCATTGATTTAGTTGAAAAAAAAACGTTGTTTAACTTTCGGTTCTTCCCTTGACTACTCTTGAAAAAGAAAATAAAATAGCTTCTCATCATCACAACACCTAATTGGTGTTAGACTGCATGTAATCTGTAGTGGATCGAGTGCATCATATGGGTTTGCAGTGAACTGTTGTAATATTTTTACGCGAGTTTTCTCCGCCTGAAGTGGTATTTCGCTTTTATCTAAATAACATTCGGGTCGAATGTTATTTTCATTAATTATCCAACAACTAGTTAATTTACCAACAAGTCTTTAACTGAGTTTATTCCTCTCATCATGGACAACAAGTCCTGTGAATTTGGAGACATTTGTTCTTTTTTTGCAAAAGTTACCAGGGGGGAACATAATATTTCAGCCGTCTGAAATAATCGGTTAAAACACAGGACAAAAATAATTTACCAACAACTCCTTAACTGTGTTTATTCCTCTGTATTATGATATTATTAGCACATTTTATTTTTAAAAAAATTGTTTTTTTTTAATGAGAAATATTTGCCCCTCTAAACAATTATGTTAATAGATAAGTCATTATTTACGGAGACGCAGGGGGGACCCAATGACTTATATGGATCCATATAAGTCATTGGGGGAACCGTATCTGATGGGGGAACGCGGCTCTACGTAACAGCAGCAACTCGAGCACATTACTGCCCCCTATATGTCAAGAGGACAAATAACACCTTTTCTGTTTAAATTGCCAACCCGCCACAGTGGCGTGTGTGTTGATCAAATTCAGGGTGCTAATTTCCACCCCTGGTAGTGTTAGTCATTTTATGGTAATTTGTTTTATTGATGTACTTTCTGTGATAGTACACAGTTTTAAGAAATAATTGCTTCACGTATCTTTTAACCTGTTTCTAAATTAAACTTCAGAAAGGAGTGTCTCCAATTCAAACTGTCCTCACGGTGTGAATATATTCTTATTTGATTCCTCACCTCATAGTAAAAAACGAGACCGTAAAGAACTTCAAGGGTTTTTTTTTTTGTTTGAATACAATTGAATACAGCCAACCTCCATCTTTCTCCAAGCGGGATGTCGTGAATAAAAGGTTAAAGCCATAACTCCCCCCCGACTCTGGAGGAGGAGGAGGCGACGAAGAAAGCCGAGATGAATGAAGTCATCCTGAAGCGCCCTGCGTGATGAAAGGGTTTGTTTTGAAATGCTGCCGTGGAATTTAATGCTCCTTTTGTTTAGAAATGCAGGGGAAATATAGTCCTCGTTCAGATCAGTGCTGTCAAAATTAATATTCTGACTAAATTAAAAGGATCTGAAGGGTTCTGGTGAGCGATACGAGCAGAAGAAAGAACACAAAATCAATCTGAACGACCTTAAATGCAGATTTATGTTAAAACGTGATAATAAAAACTCATTCCTGTAAGCTCATTTTAACCACGTTGAACATGGCTGCCATCTAGTGGTTAGAAAGTGTCCTACAGCCCACACAGAACAACACTAACCAAGCAGTAAAAACAACTGATTTACCCACAAATGATCATAACTGTGAACGACTTACAGCCATCTCACTTCCTTTTTAGTCAAACTATATCTAAAGCTTCAATCTTTCAAACATTATTTTAAATTCTCGATTTTGAAGTATAAATAAAAGACAAAAATTGGAACTTACACGCAATAAAGTGCAATCATAAGCTAAAGAAATCTACAACTGATTGACCCAATTAAAGATGGCCACCACTGCATTAGCCAACAAAGAAATGGCTGTAACTGTGAATTTCACAAATACTGAGCTAAAGTCTGGTGTGGAGGTAGCTGAGAGTCATCCCCAACTCGTGCTCTGAGCGTGACGCGCTGTCACATCGCAGGAGACAAACAAAGACATTAAATGATTTGAAAATGAGGCGATTCTGCTTCAGCGTGAACTCAGAAATGAGAGCAACAGTGAAAACTTTTACTGACGTTTATTAGGTTGAATTTCCCACGAGTCGCAGCGGAATAATAACATTTGCTGCCATGTTTCACATGTTTCCCGTCGATATAAAACTGACTCTGTGCAGGTTTTAAGAATTGGTCCGAGCTGCAGCTCCGGAAAAAAAAAACAAAAAAAAAAAACTGCATCTGTAAAACTTTCACTCAGAAAGTTTGTTTTTAACTTTTAGTGACTTTCAAAGTCCAACAGGCTCGGATGTCGTTTCGTCGCCCAGTAAAAACTTTCTGAGGTACATAAACATTTGACCTTAAAGCCGAGGAGTGAAAAGCAGCAGCGGCGGCGGCAGTAGTGATTAAAAGACCGTAAGAGACGAACACAAAGACCCTGATGAGTCTCTTTAGTATTTCACAATAAAACCTAACGTGCAAATGTGCGAGTCAGGACAGTTTTATTACAACACAAGCCGACGAGACAAGAACCAGATGAGTTTCCGTATTAATTCATGCTTCAGAAATATTAGTGACACGATTCAAAAACTCGTCTTTTAATTAAAACTGTTTCGGTTTGGAGCTGCGTGAGTGAAGACGGGACGGCCACAGAGCTGAGATTTCACAAACAAAATAGCTGAAAAAACCCGTAGAGACGCGTGCGGCTGCAGGCCTCGCCGACGCCGCAGCTCGTCCCCGCTGCGGACACAAGCCGACGTTCTGCGTCTTCTTCTTCTTCTTCTCCCCCCACCCCGCAGGCGTCCAAAGCCTCAGCGCGTCCGAGGCTGTAGCTCGGCGCCTCGGGGTCACACGTCGGGACGGAAAGCGTGAAACGTCCGGGGCCTCACGTCTGGTCGCTGCTGTTAGTTAACCGTCTTTTCGTGGGCGAGTCTCGCACCCGCTGCGCGACGCAGTGGGCGTGGACAGGCACTCCTCCCGGCAGGCAAACCACGTCTGGTTCGCTGAAGGTGTTGTGGCACAGGTGGCATCCCTTCTTCTCGGACACAAAGATGGGCTTCTTGACCTCTTTCAGCTGGAAGAAAACAAAACGAGAGCTTTAATAAACTAAACCCGAGCCGAGCTAAAAATGATCCAATCTTAAATTAACTCATTGAGATGAATAAATAAAAACAATCAAATCATCAATTTACCTTGACCAACTTTTAAAAGTCCAGAAATATTAAAATAAATAGAACAAAACCATTTAAATACATGTAAATATTGAAGAGGAATGCATATTTCCTGCTGCCGTTTTGGTTAAATCTCAAAGATAACGACCCTCGGCTACTACCACGCTGAATTCTAGCTCAATATCTGTAAAACTGATCAGCTGTGACGGCCATCTTGACTTGGATTAACTCCAACATCCCATGACAACTTTCTGAGTTTCACTAAAATCCAGCTGCTGGTCCGTGGAAGCGTCATGGCCGCCTTTTGCTCACCCGGTCGTGCAGCACCTGAAGGTTTTCAGAGCGCGCCAGCCCCAGTGCGATCTGGGAGGTGCGGCAGGCGTGCGTGCTGGCCCTGACGGCTCGGTTTAAAAAGGGCCTCAGCAGCTGCAGCGACCAGTCCTCGGGGAGCATCCGCAGGACGCGGACGGCATCAAACACCTCGCCGTGACGATTCAGGAGGTCCACGGCCGCCATTTCCAGCTCGCCGCCGGCTTGTCCTCCTGCTGCGGGGGAGTTTTCACTCCTGTCCAGATACACGCCCAGGAGCAGGTGAAACAGGCGCTGCTGGAAGGCGGAGTCCCGACACGACGAGGCCCACATGCAGAAGGACTCGGCGGACCGGAAGTCTCGGAGTTTGTGCACCAGGATGTGCAGGGCCTTGTCGTGCTCCTCCAACTTCCCATGTAGTGTGGCGCGCTCCAGCAGCAGCTCTTCATAGTTCTCCATTTTACCTGAGCAGAGAAGACAAAAAAAACACACAATTCCATATTTCAGAAAGGAGAAATATGCATCTCAGGTTTGAGCCGTACGCTGCTGTTAAAAAGCCAAAACCGTTAAATGTGTGCGTCACATGGTTCCTACGGTTTAATAAGATACTAGAGACAAAGGTTGTTATGGTTTGGTTTGTTTTTTTCCCCTCGTGGAGCCACTTCTGACTTGTCTTCCAGAGGAGAAAAGGTTTCTGTTTCCAAACGTTTGCAACAAGCTACAAGAGCTAGCATGTTAGCAGGTGAAACATACTGTCTACTACTAGCCAAGGAGGCTAATAACCAAGCTAATTCATTACTATCAGCTCATCAGAAGCTTAACGTTACTTTAGGAAGAACGAAACAGCAGAGAATAGTTTATAGACACATTATGAGTTATTATTCAGGCAGCAAACATCCAGACTCTCATCATGGCTCATGCCTAAATGTTAAGATGGCCGTCTTACCTAAGACGAAGTGAACGCGGTATAAGCTGGACTCCCTGAGAAAGGCCTGCAGCTTCTCTCTAGCTTTGGTCAGCTGCTCCTCACCTGCAGGCGTCCCCGACAGCAACGACAAAACCCTGTCCAGGTACAACACAGCCAGGTGTGTGTGGACCTTCTCCTTCTGCCAGAGGTGGGATTGTACAGGATAAACAAAATACACAAAGTTAAAATTACATTTTGACTTGGCAATCAAATCCCATACTTCATCACGCTTTTCCAGAATTAAAATTCAGATTTTTGTTCATTTTTAGGTCATGGTTGACACTGAAACTCTGTAAATTTACAGTAAATGTTTATAGACTGACACAGTTTGGTTTATCTGTATGGTTTAAATATTATATAAAGCAGAAACCGCGGACAGAAGCTGGACGACGCCGTTAAAAAGAAATAAAACACTGCTTCATCTCTGTATTTTGATGGCTCCTCTGACAGAAAACCTCCAAACCTGCAGCCCAGAATGTCCAGGTCTAAAAGCTACATGTAGTTCTGGGCGATATAACGATACATATCGTGGGGACGATAGAAAAGTGTCTATCGTGATATATTTTCTTCTATCGTTTCTATCATAATTGTATCAATGATTCATGTAAATATTTCATAACGTCAAATGTATTAGTGTTGTCACTTTGCATACATTCAGTTTATATAAGTGATAAATAAGAAGAAAAAATAACTATTTTGCGAAGAACCTCCGTTTTGCGACATGATGCTGCTTTACGGCAGCGGCTGTCTGTGCGGCGCCGTGTTTTCACCATAAGTGCTGAAAGATGGAGACGCAGGAAGTATC
>NC_051444.1:3781443-3834850 GCF_001649575.2 Kryptolebias marmoratus
AAATAAAGCTTGAAAAAGGTAAGAAATTAGATTATTTTTTCATATTTCTCAGAGAATAACTGACAACGTACGTAATTGGGGTATATCGTGATATATATCGTTATCGTGATATAAAATTATCCATATCGTGATATCGGATTTTTTTCCATATCGCCCAGCACTAGCTACACGGATGGTAAATGATAACTGATAAAAAAAAAAGCTGGTCCAAGACACATTTTCTAGTAACTCTGAGACGCCTCCAACAATCACAACCCAGCGAGCGTTAACGTCTTTCAGATTTTTATGTGACAGCCGTAGGAGGAAGTTGTGCTGGGCCTCATGTGACCCGCTTCCAGAACCTCCCCTGTTCAGGATGTGGTTCGGATGAGAAACCGTTCCGGTCCATAACGATGAGGTTTCACTGAAGAACCGATACTCCTGGGAAAACCTCACAGCTCTTAGGGTTTGGATCAGCGACAGAACATTCAGCAACAATCTGCTACGCTTAGAAGGAAACGTCTCATTTCTGCCCCTTTCTCTGCACTGACTCCATATCAGTGAGTTGCACAGCATTTAAAAACGTAAAAGTTGAATTTCTTTCTGCATTTCACGGCTCGTAGCGGCTGAGATTCATCAGCGTTGCCGTTCTGCTGACGGTCTCCCGTTTAAAGGCCCGAATCAGCACGTGGAGTTCTTTAACCTCGCAGCATTTCGTCGTGTTTTGTGACACCTGTATCCTTTTCTCCAGCACCAGGTGTTCCAGGTAGAGAAGCAGCGCCTGGTTGTGTTTTCCCAAGTAGGCGATCACGTCATCTGGGTTCAGCTCAGCCCGATCTTCGCTCACAGGCCTCTTGGTGAAGATGTGAACGCCCATCTGTAATCAAATAAGAAACATTTGACACCTCTTTGTGCAAAATATGAAAGGATGCTAGCTTTAATATACTCCAGGTTTCATACAAGCTTAAGTTTTGAGTCCGTTTAAGGGATTAAAGAACGACACATCGCTTATTTCCAAAACAGTAAATCTGGGTGGAGTTGCACTAATAGTTAGACAGCAGAGTTACATTTTTGGTAACCTACGGTGGGATCCTTCCGCAGCGCCCAGTCGGCATACTTCCACACAAGATCCAGGTTGGAGGAGCAGAGGAAGTCCACGATGTACTCGAAAAGATCAGATCTGGTGAAGTCCTGCAGCTCTCCGTCGACAACACGAATCCACAGCTACATCAAAATAAAAAAAGAGATGGTTTTCACTTGGTAAGGATAATCTGGCGAGGATAAATGGAACGAGGTTCGGCGTACAGACCTGCAGCGCCGCCGAATCCTGGCCGTTACAGTGATGGAGCAGCCCGAGTGCAAAATACCTGAGACAGAAAAGAACCGAGCGATTAAACCGGAGCTTATTAACAGCACTACAATGAAACACTCGGACCCGACTGGGCCCCATCCGAGAAAATCCCGTCAGTAACTTTACGACAGAGATAACAAAAAGCAACTATACAACCCTCAGCAGCAATAAAGAGCAGCTGGGATTAAAGACGGACCTTTTACAGCTTTGAATATGAAATGTGGATTTAATCACAGGTCAAAGCTTTTTATTTTTAGTTTAGAAAAAGAAAACTTAGCTAAATTGACTAATATTAAGGGTTTAAAGTGAACTGTAAGATGTATGAAGTGCATAGTTTTTATATTGATTGCAAGAGTAATTAAAAGACAAATTAATAAAAACTATACGTCAACTAAAAACACAGATGTTGATGAGTTCACTCGCTTTTCCCAGCAGCCCTAGCTGCTTTTGTGTGATTTATTTCCAACAATATCTCTTTAACGTAAAGCAGAAACCCTGAGAGCATACACACTTGTGATATTTCTCCAGCCAGGGGATGCTGTCTGCCAGAACGCAGGAGTTGTCTGAAGCCAGCAGGTCTAAAAGGCTCTCGTGATCCTGTTCAGCGTAGAGTTTTAACAGAGCCGTGTCCACGTCCTCCCTGCAGCCATTCACCACCTCCGTGCTTCGAACCTTCGCGTGCAGGCGGGAAAACAAACGCTCAGCGTGACAAAAACTCACACGTCAACGCATGACGTCTGATAAAAATCATCGAGTTACCTCCCCCAAATAAGTGATGAGGAATTTCTTGCACCGCAGCACTTTTTCCTGGTCGCCCTGCGCCAGATGGTTGAGGTCGGCAAACTCGTGGAGCGGAGGGTGGCAGCGCGAGAACGTGGAGGACGCCGGCAGGAGCAACGGGTAGAGGGAGATCAGCTCCCGCACGTCCAGCTGACCCTTCCTGAAACGGATCAGGACACCACAGAATCGGGTAAGAGCCCGGCGGCGGTGACAGGACGCGTTTTTAAACGCAACAATTTTCATCTTTTACCCCGACATTTAAATTAATAGAACGGGAAGAACGCGTCCCACACGACGGAGCGACTCTTACCGCTTCAAGTACGTGTTGGGATGACTCTCAGCTACTACCACACCAAATCTTAGCCCAATATCTGTAAAACTGACTGAATGACGGCTAAAGACGGCAACCATCTTGAATCAGGTTCCCTCCTAAAGTTAATCTTTACTTTCTAAGTAATTTATTAAAAACTGTTGTCTGTATAAAACACAAAACTATATAAAATATTGAAAATAGATGCTTATTATTAAAGGAATAATCATGAAACAGAAGAAATAATGGTGCATTTATTTTAAACATCAGTTAATGGTTAAAATATAAAACAGTTCTTTAAAATTTAAAGTCTTGAAGTTTTGTCTATAAAAAAATAACTGAAATAAGATTTTCTGTCACTTTTTAAAATGTAAAACAACTTTTCCTGACAGCAGTTTTAAAGTCGGAACAAAAACAACGTAATGAAATATGTAGGTTTAGAAAAGGATGAGAAAAGTCAAATAAAAAAAACACGTTATTTATATTTAAAATGAGGTTAAACGACTGTTTTACTAAGAGGATTTTAAGCTTGAATAATTGCAACCACACACAGTTTAAAACACATAAAATAACAATAAAAAACAATTTAATTCAAGTCCACATCTTACCTGAAGTGTTCTTTAGCCTCCAGAAACCGAAGCTGGCCGAACTGTATGAAACCTGCCTGCTGGAGGATTCTTCTGTGCAAAATCTAAAGAAACGTCGCGACAGAAAACATTAAACACACGTTTTGTTCACAGGAGCCACTCATTTCTTTACACTTTTCTCCAAATAAAACAGACTTTCTCGTAATATTTTAAAAAGGTCTTGAATTGATACTTCTCCAGGCTCTCTAAAATGTGTTTAAAAGTTATTTCCTTTTAGACTTTTGCTGATTTTTGGATCATTTGCAAACCTGCAACAGTTTGAAAGACCTATAATAATATAATAATAAAATGTTTGACAAGATAAGTCCCAAAGCGGTATTAGCCAGAATATTGGCATTTGCTTGATAAAATGATGGCTTTCAGATACAACGTGTTTGCTGTTTTGTTTTGTTTTTTTAGTTTTCTTGTTCATTAAGGACACACTGCACATTATGACAAGCCATTTGAGAGTCACTTTCAGGGTTGTTATTGACAAACAGCTTCGTTAAATACCTGAAACTTGTCTTTGGGAATATTCCTCTGTGCGCCCTCTGTGAGGATGAGAGCTTCCTCCACTCTGTGACCAGCCAGTAAGTCCTGAATCTGTCTCTCCAGCGGCAGAGGTACGAGGACGTAAACGGCCTTGGTGGAAGCCAGTATGACCTTCCCTAAAACACACAACACTCGCAGCCATCAGCGGTACTCTCAGTCCGAATCTGTCCATCATTTACAGCTGCTGCTTCATCTCTGGTACAATGAGACCTTCCAGA
This sequence comes from Kryptolebias marmoratus, assembly GCF_001649575.2. Taxonomy (NCBI): domain Eukaryota; kingdom Metazoa; phylum Chordata; class Actinopteri; order Cyprinodontiformes; family Rivulidae; genus Kryptolebias; species Kryptolebias marmoratus. Next base: position 3,785,260 of record NC_051444.1, read on the forward strand.
ATAAATGTTAGAGTTTGGTACTCTTTAGGCAGCTGCATTTACTCTCTCCTCGCTGGGAAAAACGTTAAAGAGATGCTAGCACTTAGAAAAAACGGACCAAGCATCAACGAGTTCATCGTCATTTCCTGCAGGCAGCCAGGCTGTGTGACGGTACCTTCGAAGTCTTGGAGAACGTGTCCGTCCCTGAATGAGAGGGTCTGCTTCAGTTGTTGGTCCAACATGCTGTGGATGGTGACGAAGTTCTCATCCAAAGCCACCACGTACGGGAAGCACACGGCGGCGGCGATCACGCTCTCCGACCAGCTGACCGGCGCTCGCTGAGACACCCCCTCTGCGTTGGCAAACATTCCTTCAGGTGGGATGTGGGGAAGCAGTTTTGGAAGAAAAACATAAAAAAGATAAGGATAAGCAGCTTTTTTTTAAACCAAGAAACGATACCTAGCCTTCAAAATAAAATTCAGCTTTTCATCTTTTTGTGATTGCTTCTAAAATAACCTTTAAAACGTTACACGGCGATAAGCGAACATACCAAGACCACCAGGAGCCGCGAGGAGGAACTCCTCCCTGCTGATCCTCTTCACAATGGGCCTCCTCTCCTCGCTGTTGTAAGGGAACAGGTCCTGCGCGGCTCCCGTGTTGTAGTTCAGGATCATGTACTGCGTGGTGAGGGCTAAGCACAGGAAGTACCCGTCCAGACTGACGGCGCAGGGCTGCTCCGGAGTATTCACCTCCTTGACCAGCTGCACTCTGTCCTCGTACACCATGTAAACCTGAACCGTCCGCCTCCTGGACGAGAGCACGCCCATCTCCACGCAGAACGGGTCCCCGTTCACCGGGTTCTCGTTGATGCAGAACGCAGTCACGCCCCTGATTTTGACTCCGCCCCCCGCTGCCGATGGCACAGACTCCAGCGTCACCATGTCGACGAGGAACACTATCCCGTCGCAAAGGACTATCAGGCGCTCCAACGCGGAGGCGGCTCGCAGCTCAGCAACTGGTTTCTTCAGGCCGAGGTATTTGTGGAGCAGCTTCTGAGCCAAGTAGGTCAGCTTCCCTTTGGAAGAAGTGACCTCGTCCAGCAGAAAGTGGTGGATGAAGCAGTCGTTGGTGCCCACATACAGGTGCTTTCCGCAGCACTCAATGCACTCGATGTTGATGCGAGCTTTGTCGCCCATGAGGAGGTCTCGCTCCACAGCGGGGACAAGCTCAAAAGCCTTCACACTCATCTCAAACAAGGCATCTAGACTGAACGATAACAGGCAGGCGTCAACAGAACTACGCACAGATATGAAAATAAAACATTTAGGGTGCACTGCTACATATCTTTCACAGTATCACAGAAGATACTGGAGACTTTCGGGCAGCTTAACGTTACCTCAGAAGGTCAGCTACATTTAAGTTAAATCAGTCACATAAAAAAAACAAACATTGTTTTAAAAAAAACGGCATCAGATTACTTAGAAATAGGCATTGTGAGCCATTAGATTACACAAAATGCGTTCAAGTATTTTCTAAATTTTGTTTTGAACTTCTCTTTCTATGAAGAACTTTGTTCCTTGGTTTCAAAACTTTGCTAAAATGTTACATATCAGAGAATAAATTGCATAAATGTCTGCAGCTCTAAAGTTTCTCTGCATTGTAAAAAAATTAATCTAATATTCCAACAATCTAACCCTAGATTTATACATTATTTGGACATATATGAGCTGATTATAATACTTTAATGTAACATATATAAACACATAAGAAGTGCAATGAGTCTGTCTTTGTGATATGAGATATAAATTCATTTTCCTGCCTCAAATAAACACTTCCTGAAACTGTCACACACTCCTGATTCACATTGGATCACAATGAATGCGGATTTTAATGCATGCATAATTCAGATACGAGGCTAAAAGCTCATTTGCTGTTTTGTGGAGGTTATAAATGTTTATAAATGTAGCTCATAAACACCGTTTCGTGGGTTTGCACGTGATTCGTCGCTTTTTAGACCAGGCGGCTAACAACATTAGCATCAGCTAGCTTCCCAAAAAAAATCAAGCGACTGAAGTCAGAAGCGAAAGGTTTTCTGGGAAAACATGAATCCGGGATGTTTGTTCACACCTGACAACCTTCATGGTATTCTTAGCCATTGTGCTCGTTGCGTTTGTAATAAAGTGACGATAAAGCGTTTGCTTGATAATCGGTGAAGCTATCAATGTTAGCTTACGTTTAAAAAAACGAGGCTAATGCTAGCGAGCTAACTACTAGCTGAGCTGGATTTACTATCAGGCTAAAGGAGCTGTTCTGCTTAAGATAGCCATGTTGTTTTGTTATTGCAGATCCAGTTAACCTCCATTTCTAGACGATGCTCTGCGGACCAGTTCCCTGCCGACTCGGTCGTGGGGTTACGGGTGTTAGCAGCCACCTATATACCTACCCGCTGGAGACGGGCAGGACACGGCTAAAGTTCGGGCCCGGGGGTTCCGATCACCACCAACAGGCGACCCGTGCTGCTCCGAAAACAGCCGTCACGGGATGTTTTTACAACTGAACACCGACGCAGCCATGTCGGGTGCTCGAGTGGAGCACCGAAACACGCACACTCCGGGAGAAGCGGCTTCACGGGTCGGGTCTTCCTCCTCTGAAACGCCGCCCAGCTGCTCTGCCTGCAGGTGACACTGGGACGCGTTCAATGTCCTCCAGCACGATCAGAAAACCTATAAACTACAATTTAACAACACGGATCTTTTTAAAGAACCCACATTAAAATGGTCACAATTGCTAATATCTACACTATCGCTAATTTCTACAAGTTTAAAAAAGATTTTAAAGGGCTACAAAAAGCTTGCCAACAGGTGACAGTTTCTTTAAGTATTTTGGCTATATGATATGTATGTTACGCCTCCTAATTGGTCTTTTAACTTTTGTTGCTTGCATTGTTGTTAGTATTAACTAAAAACGCTTTAAAACAAATTTAACCAAGCTTTCATTTAGGGGAAAAAAAGTGAAACGTAAACGAATTGTGAAAAACACCGTATGCTCGTGAACGCAGCTCGGCAGCTTTTCACCCAGAATGCACCTGTCCAACCGAAAAGCCATTTTGTTATGCTAGCCTGCTAAATGGTAAAGACAGCCACCGAAAACACGAGTCTGTGGCGTCGGGGCTAGCCATGTCGCTTTTATATTTCTGTTTACTTTCGCATAACTCAGTAACTAAGCGGGTTAAGACCTGTAAGTAGTCCTCACTGACATGGATTAGCTGAAGTGTCGCTAATGAGACAAAAACTGGTCGCCGAAGTGTGTTGCGGTTTTAGATAACACACTGTTAGCAAGCTCTGTTTACTTAGGTGTCGGTAGTTATTTTGTTTTTTTCTTTCTGATTAACTAACCTTAAGTTGGTCGGCGTTTGCCAGTGTTTGGGTTTTAAATAGGCTGTGAGCTTTTTTCGGTCAGAGACGTCCGGTTTCGTCGCGGAGGTGAACAAACAGGCGACGGGACGAGCAGCAAACTTGGACCTAAAAAAAAAACAAAAAAAAAAACACCATCCGAACCGCAATCAAGCCCGAACCTTAAATCTCCGGTGATGGCAGAGGACACTCGACAGAAGCGGGCCAGCTTCTCGTCCCTGACGGGACACGGAACCAACGGGATGGCCAGGACCTCCAGCAAAACCGGCGCCTCCAAGAAAATCGTCATCAAAAATTTCAAAGGTATTCCATCACAAATTAAAAAATAAATAATAGTTTGGGGTGATTTAAGTCACTTACTTTATTTAAAACACTTAGATTTTTGTTTTGTTGTCATTATGAAGTTATAGTTTTACTAAGGCACATATTAGAACAACTCACGATGCGCGATATTATTTAATATCGCGATAATTATCATCTTCCTCCTCCCTTCATCTTCATCACTAAACCGGAAGTGGGCATCAAGTTTTTGGTTTGACCAGAATATTATTAGAAACACAATTTCAGGAAGCTTGATATATAATATAATATACGATATATTGCCCCTCTTTGATATTGCGATAAATTTTCCGATATATCTCGCAGCCATAATTTTAAACAAAACAAATTCTGACTTTTTCTACCAGACTTCCCGCTTTGCTTTGTCACATCTGCTAAAACATTTAAATATTAAATTAATACTCATTTGTTGGATTACTTTTACTCATAAAATCACTTTAAACCACAATTTCTGACATTTTTTTGGGTTACTGATCAGTACTGTAAAATTAAAACTACTATTAATTAGAAATAGATGATTAATCAGCCATCATTGGTCACTTTTTGAAAGTCGTATAAGTTATTCTATGGGTATTTAATTTAAGTTAGGCAGTTATTTTTATATATTTACATATTTAGTTTAATTAAAATTGCATATTGACAAATAAAATCAGTTTAAACCTGTAAAGATTGAAAATGAAACTCCTATTAGTTAACCTCTAATTTTAATATTTTATTCCTAAAAGTCTTGGTGTTAAATTTACACACAGTTCAGTTATAAGAGCTATCTGAGTGCTTGTTTTTAATCATTAAAACTCCTAAATATTTTAATGTAATGTAAATACACGAGTACAAACATTTTAAGGATTTAAATCGAGAAAAATGAATTCTATGCTTGACTATAGTTGTACAGATTCCTTCAAATTCCTACACGTGTATGTTGTTAAGAGCAGAAATGTTGTATCTCAGTGAAAAGTGTCAAATAAACTAGTTTAAACCCTGAAAAACGTCTATTTACCGACTTTCCTCTGGGTCCAAAGTGTAAAACATAGAAAGCTCTCCCTGTTCGGTGTATTTTCAGTCAGTTAAATAATTCATTTAACTGATAAAAAAACAAAATGTTTCACAGAGTAGAAGTTATTGTGATTTATTGAATATTTAATGAAATTACTTGGACCTAAATGTAAATGATCAGATCTTCCCAAACCTTCCTTCTTGTGTTTATTTGGGTTGTTTTGTAAGCTCTAACGCAGAGACGCCCCTCATGTGAATGTCTCTGCTGTGGTTTTGTAACAGACAGGCCGAAACTAGCCGAGAACTACACGGAGGACACGTGGCTGAAGCTTCGAGACGCAGTGGGAGCCATCCAGAACAGCACCTCCATCAAGTACAACCTGGAGGAGCTCTATCAGGTTTGCCTCTTACGACACTTCGGTCCGAGCTTTTATCCCTGTACTGCATTAATGAGCCCCGAAAACATGCCTGACGTAAATAAACATGGCCGATGTGTAGTGGGTTGCAAAAGTAATTACCTCACTGGTTAACTGGTTAAATAAGGTCCACAGTGAAGCACGGTGTTGGCGGCGTCATGGAGTGGGAGACGTTTTTCATCTGCAGGGGCTGGGAAACTTGTCAGAGTTCAAGGAAAGACGGATATGTGGAGTGAAATGGAGATAAGTTCTTAAGAGGAACCTGTGGTGGTGGCAAAGCACTGAGTTAAGGGGGTGAAAACATACGCACCCACCGATCTTCTATTTCCAATGACTTAAAACGAGTAATTCTTCTCATTTAGCTTCATTAATGGGAGACATGTTCTGTAGAATTATTACTTTTAATTAAATTAAACCTTCAAATTAAATCCAGGTGACAAAAATTAAATTTATCAGGGGTTGAATACTTTTGCAAAACACTTTATATGCCTCATAATGAAGGATTAAACTGCTTTAATCTGAGTTTAGAACATGTTGTCTTCAAATGATGGTAAGAACAATATAAACAACGATTATAAAAGTAATTATTGTACGTTTTGTTTTGTTTTTTGCTATTAAACTGCTGCATATAAATGTCTAAAATGTGTCTTTTTCTCCCCGTCTGTGATGAAATATCCGATTCAAACACCTGAAAGGCGGTGGAGAACCTGTGTTCGTACAAAGTCTCCCCGACGCTGTACAAGCAGCTGCGTCAGGTCTGCGAAGATCACGTTCAGGCGCAGATCCACCAGTTCAGAGAATATCCTTTTTTTATCAGACAAACCTGGAGGAACGTTTACCGACTCGACTCGGGCGTTTACGGTTTTAAAATATGTTTCATGACAGGAAACAAATCTGTTTGCTCTGATTACAGCTTCTCAACCAGCTTTCTTTATTGTTAATTTCAGATTAAGCAGATCATAGATCATAGACGTTCGATTTTTCCTCAACTCGGAGCTCACAGAGTCTCTGGATAACCTTTCTTTCCTAAAGCGAATGAATCGCTGCTGGCAGGACCACTGCAGGCAAACCGTAAGAGTTTTACACCTTTGAGAAAGTGGATTTAAGTATAAATGAGCTGCGAGTTGACTTCTTCCTGTTTGCAGATAATGATCCGAAGTATCTTCCTCTTCCTGGATCGCACCTACGTGCTCCAGAACTCCCTGCTCCCCTCCATCTGGTGAGATTAGCTCGTCTTTAAGTTGTCCCGTTTGGTCCGGGCGCTGTCAGGGAGTTAATGTTGCCCGTGTGCTGCAGGGACACCGGGCTGGAGCTGTTCCGCACCCACATCGTGAGCGACGGCGTCATCCAGAAGCGGACGGTGGACGGCATTTTGGAGCAGATCGAGCTGGAGCGGAGCGGGGAAACCATCGATCGCAGCCTTCTCCGCAGCCTGCTTGGCATGCTGTCAGACCTGCAGGTACCTGAACTCCCGTTTACCCACATCGGTAAAAACTGAAACTCTCTGTTTCTATAAACCAGCTGTCTCCTTTTGTTTTTTAAGGTTTATAAAGACTCCTTTGAGGAGAGATTTTTGACTGAGACGAATCGTCTCTATGCAGCCGAGGGACAGCAGCTGATGCAGGAGAGAGACGTGAGTGAGACGGCTCATCGTGCCACCACATGTATGTCGCTCCGCACATGAGCTGAACGTGCGTCCGTCTGTCCAGGTACCAGAGTATTTGCACCACGTGGCTCGCCGTTTAGAAGAGGAGAACGACCGAATCGTGAGCTACCTCGACCAGAGCACTCAGTAAGGTTCAAAGAGATGCCGTAATCCTTGTAATCCTGCTGCAAACGTTTCTGTTATAAACCTAATAAAAAGTTGCTTTTCCTGTGAAACTGCTGAAACTTGTTGAAGAAGCTGAAATGTTGAACTTGAAACGATTAGAGCAGAAGCTAAATTTATTCACCTAGCTGCCTCTGGGGGGACACCTGGACAGGTTGCATGTCCATCACAGGGACATAGAGACAAACAAGACAACCATTCACTCCCTCATTTACACCTAGGGGTGATTTCAGAGTTCCCGATGAACCTAACATGCGTATTAAATTTATCAAAAGCTAAAATGAGCAAAACAAAGTCTCTGACCTGATCTTTGTAGATCTACACACGTCATATATTCCTTCCATCTCTAGATGATGGATTTAACAGAAGTCCTAAGACATTTAGGGGCTTGGAAATCCTTTTGTATTTATCTCCTGACTTGTATTTTTTTTTTTTTTAATTAAGCATAAAACAGTACATCTAACAGTACTTTTATAGGCACTGTGAGATGATCTTAGTCTGCGGGCGATATGCATTCCTTCAAGAAATGCTAGGCCATTAGTATTATCATGTTCTTATATTTAAAACACTAAAATTGACCAAATAGAATAAACCTCAAACAAACGGGAATAACAAAGAGAGCTGCAGCAGTGTACAGGTTTAAAATAAAACACAATGAACATTTTACCGCAGATTTCCAAAAGTTTTTCCAAATACGATCGATTAGTTCCAGTTTCAGTGGTTTTATTTTTATTTTTTTGTGTCTCTGTGTATCTTTCAGGAAGCCTCTCATTAACTGCATCGAGAAACAGCTTTTAGGAGAACACATGACTGCAATTCTTCAAAAAGGTCCGTCTGCGTGTCCTTATTTCTGCTTGCTTGTGTGGATTAACACTTGTGAGGTTTATAACGTTCAGGTTTTTTGCTGCAGCCCAACATTTACTGCCCCAGATCTGATGCAGACTGTAACAAACCTAATCGGTCCAGCTGCTTTGAGTTTACCCAGCAGAATGATTTGCTCTGTGGAACACCAGTGTAAAACTACTAATTGAATCAAGCCTGGATCCTTAAACGACAACCAGAACTTTGCCTGCAGCCAGTTTTTCGTTTAAAAATAGCACTGTCTTGTTTGTACCGCAGTGGTTTTAGCACTCATGTTGGACGGTCAGTGGAGCAGATATGCATCTAGTGTCTTCTGTTCCGAGTTATCGTCGTGTGAAGCGACGTCTCTGACCTATCTCGGTTTTATTTACATAAACTCTAGAGCACCGCCGCCATATTTTAACACCTGAACAGAAGCTCCCCTGACAGAAAGATCTTAAAAGTATTGAATAAACTGGTCCAAATCTGCCGGTTTTCATTTGCTCCAGAGGATTAAATCGAAAACGTGGTCGGCTGCTGAATCGGGTATGATATAACCAAAAAAAAAAAAGCCAGATTTTAGATTTTCAAGCTGTGAAGCTGGGCACTTCGGCCCGGTTCCAATCCTCGCCCTTCCAACCCTCGTGTCCTTCAAACGTTCATGCTGGAGGGAGCGTGTCCCAATTCATCCTGTGTGGTCTTTAGCCCCGCCCCCTTTGCATCCTACATCCACCCTCTGGCTAAGCCCGCATCCAGGCAGACTTCAGCAAAGTATTTACCCAAAATTCATCGCTGCATGGGACGTTTTGAATTTTTTGATTTAATTATCTTTAGTGACAATGAAAGGGTTTTAACCTAAAAGGTGGAAATATGGCGGTGGTGACAGTAATAATACCTGCAATGACTTTGGAAAAAGTACCTAAACTGTACTTTTAAAATCGTGCTGGCACCTTCTTAAAATACCAAAACAGCGACCGGTCGGCCATGTTGGATGTCGCAGTTACGACGCAGAGGCGCAAGTTGACGACGTGACCCGTGTCGTCCCAATTCTCTAATGTCTGCACGCTTGTATCCCGCGCACACGGACCCTTCTGTGCACGCTTCACAGAGGGGCGGCGAGGATTGGGACCGGGCCTCAAAATTCAGACAGACTCCTGCTGAAAAATTCACCAGTTTTCAGTCTCAAACCGTCGCAGCCCAGAGAGGTTTAGCCCAGATTTTGGACTTTATGTTGAAGCATAAACTTGGTTTTAGTTTTGGGAACAACAAATGCGTCTTTCTATTTGCTTTTAACTCCGAATTAAACTAATTTCATATTATTTATTTGTCATAAACCATGACCAAATGGGTCTTTTTGAGTCGTTTTTTTCTTTCCGTCTCAAATCTAATCAGACGTTTTGTGTCTGTTTTTGTGGCAGGTCTGAGCAACCTGCTGGATGAGAACCGTGTGACTGAACTGACCCTCCTCTACCAGCTCTTCAGTAAGGTGAAGGGAGGACTTCCCATCCTGCTGCAGTTTTGGAGGGATTATATCAAGGTGCGCACACGAAGCGTTTCTGCAGACACCAAAGGTAAATGAGTCCATGACGGGAGGTTTTTTGTTTGTTTCTGGTTGCAGTCGTTCGGTGGAGAGATCGTATGCGCGCCAGAGAAAGACAAAGACATGGTTCAGGAGCTGCTGGACTTTAAGGACAAGATGGACAACGTGGTGCAGAGCTGCTTCGCTCGGAACGAGGCTTTCATCAACGCCATGAAGGAGGCCTTTGAAACGTTTATCAACAAGAGACCCAACAAGCCCGCCGAGCTCATCGGTAAGTCAGACGCGTTTTTATTTTGGTTTTTTAGCGCCTCCGGCTGACAACGCCTTTCGCTCACAGCCAAATACGTCGACTCGAAGCTGAGAGCTGGGAACAAGGAGGCGACGGAGGAGGAACTGGAGAGAATCCTGGACAAGATCATGATCATTTTCCGCTTCATCCACGGTCAGTAAGGCCTCTGCAGGCGTGATAAATGACTTGAATCATGTTTGTGTTACAGTGCGGTTAAAGTTTGTTTCCTCCAAACAGGGAAAGACGTGTTTGAAGCCTTTTATAAGAAGGACTTGGCCAAACGCCTGCTGGTTGGAAAGAGCGCCTCTGTTGACGCCGAGAAGTCCATGCTCTCCAAACTAAAGCACGGTCCGTCTCTAGGTTCTTTTATTTTGAAAGGGCAAGTTGTCTCACAAAAACACTTGGAGCAAATTACTTGCTTCTGCAGACTTTGTGCTGTTTTAGCTGTTCACGTATCGAAACCTTCGGCTCATTCAGGAAACAGGAGCTGTGACTTTTGTAACTTTTATATTTCTTAAAATATTTAACTTTATCTACAAATATTCCCCCCCCATAGAAATACATTAAGATTCTGAAATCTGCTTCAGCTGCTGCCTCTGATTCTATCTTCTTACCCTACTTTTAGCTTTTAGCTTGTTTGCTGCTACTTTTACCTTCAGGCCTTTTGACAATTATAGCTGCTTGAAGCTTTAGTTTTGCTGCTTTTAGCTTTTAGCTAGATTTTTGATACTTTTAAATTTCTTTTTCTTTACCCAGTTTTTAAATTTATCTACCATTTTTAGCTCCTAACTAGTCTTTACCTACTTTTATTTAGTCAGCAATTGATGCTTTTTAATGTTTTAGCTGCTAGCGTTCTGCTATGTTTTTGCTTCTAGTTAGCCTTTTGCTACTTTTAGCTTTAGCTAGCATTTTGCTACTTTTAAATTTCAATTTGTTATAACAAATTTTTAAATGTATCTACCTTTTTTACTAATTTTAGCTTCTAATTAGCCTTTACCTAATTTTAGCTAGTCTTTTACCACTTGTCCAGCCTTTACTGCTTTTAGCTATTGTTTTAGCTGCTAGCATTCTGCTACTTTTTTTGCTTCAAGTTAGCATTTTGATACACTATAACTACCCTTTTGCTACTTTTAGCTAACTTTTAGCAGCTTTTACCTAGCATATTGCTACTTTAATCAAGCATTTTGCTTCTTTTAATTCAGTTTCAGTTTCTTCAGCAAATTTCAGAAAAGTCATTGTTACTTTAGCTACATTTGTAGGACTGAAGGAGGCCTGAATGACCCCAAATGGTAAATATTATTTACTAAATTGAAGCTTGAGGTTAAAATGTTTCATAAGAAGATGTTTAACTGAACGTGTGAGGTGGAGGAAACCTGAACGCTGTCTGCCGCGAGAACACCTCAGCTCTGACGCCCGTTCTCTCTGACTTCCTGCAGAATGCGGAGCAGCGTTCACCAGCAAACTGGAGGGGATGTTTAAGGACATGGAGCTGTCCAAAGACATCATGATCCAGTTCAAACAGGTACAGGAAGCTTTAAAACAGGAGCCTCCGCGCCGTGTTCACGTCCCGCTCGGGAGTAAGACCATCTTGTTGTTTGTTCGTGTTCCAGTATATGCAGAACCAGAGTGAGCCGAGCAACATAGAACTCACTGTGAACATCCTGACTATGGGCTACTGGCCTTCGTACACACCGATGGAGGTCCACCTGCCCTCAGAGGTGAGGATTCCTGCACCTAGACTGGACCTGCTCTCAAATGCAACAGTATTAATGTTTACAAGTTCTTTGAGAAGGACTGTAAGGAGTGCTTGGATGAGCACACCTTTACGTTAACATTTTTTTGTATTCAAATGTTATTGTTGTCCAAAAGTCTCTGATTTGTATTTAAGAATATTAATAGAATTGTGTTAAAATGTTTAAAATTGTGTAAAATGATGGTTTAGTAAGGAGGATATTAGGTGAGCAGACTCACTGAAATAGAAATAAACTGATGGTGTGAGGCAACGTTCGCGGCTGCCATCTTGCTAGGTGCTACATGTATTATTTACGTGTTGGAGCCACACCTTCTCATCGCCTTGTGTGTGCTGTATCATAAAATCAGCCTTATATTTCTTAAATAAACATAAAACACACAGATCTTTAAAATTGGGGTCGATCGTTTGCTGTGATGAGCCTCCTGATGATTAAACGCTAGCAGAAACAAAATGGCGTCCCGGCACAGAACCACCTACCAGGAGCTGCTAGACCAGTAAATAACTACACTTTAAGTTAATTAAATACTTTACAAGTCTACTTCTACTTCTAAAAAAAACATTATCTGTAGTTAGTTGCACTTAGACTAATAATTTAAACTTATAATTTAGGTTTTTTTCCTCCATAAATCTGGAAATATTTAGGCTTTATGTAACATACACTTCAGTGTTTGGACACTATACTGAAATTTAGCGTTTATATTTTAGCCATAAAGTAAATAAAACAGGTTGGTGGACTAATAGCTCTTATTTAAGGAAATTTGTTACTAATATTGATGTTATATTTTCAGTTATCTGCTATATTCTCACCCTTTACAGTAATTATAGTCGATTCTCGAGGGAATGACGACTCTTGGTATCACAGTACGCCGTGTTAGATTAGTATTTCCAAAAGAAAAAAAAAAGATAAATGTAATACTCTGTTGAAGTTCAGGTTATAAGAATTACAGCAAACAAAGACAAATCCTTGAGCTTTTTATGCTCAGATGTTTGTGATCTGTCAGTGTAAGGAAGCCACATAGCACCTACCAAGATGGCCGCATGAATTCTCACCTCAGTGATGAATCCGGTGTGTTTCTGTTTCACTGAAAGGACTTCAAACTGTATTTTGTTGGGGGTTTAAGCTACTATAAGTTGAAATAACAACTGAATATCTGGTAACAGTCTGAGTTTTGAAAAAAATCACTTCTTGCTTTGCTGATTTATATATATATTTTTTTTATCAACTTTATGGTCTAATTGAAAGTGCAAACAGTTCAGCTCAGGTGTCGTCTCTCCTAGGCTCCTGCTGCCATGTTGCTTCATTTTTAACTAAACGAGGGACTGATTTCTTCATACAAATGAACTATTTTGAATTGTTTTTTGGTAGATGGTGAAACTCCAGGAGGTGTTCAAGCTGTTCTACCTCAGTAAGCACAGCGGGAGGAAGCTCCAGTGGCAGCCCACCCTGGGCCACGCCGTCCTGAAGTCAGAGTTTAAAGAGGTAAGGGATCGTAACGGGACTTTTTGAAGGATTCTGCACAAACAATCCCGAGCTGCGCTTGGAGTAACTGCCGAATCCTGCAGGGGAAGAAGGAGGTGCAGGTTTCCCTGTTCCAGACGCTAGTGCTGCTCATGTTTAACGAGGGAGAGGAGTTCAGCGTGGAGGAGATCCGCTCCGCCACCGGAATAGGTCAGGCTTTTCTTTAAACGCGCGGTCCAGCTTGTCCAGCCTGTGTCCAAAGTGTCCGCTGCTTCATTGTCTGCCGTCCTACACAGAGGAGGGGGAGCTCAGGCGCACGCTGCAGTCCCTGGCCTGCGGGAAAGCCCGTGTCCTCAACAAGAACCCCCGAGGGAAAGACGTGGAGGACGGAGACCGTTTCAATTTCAACAACGATTTTAAACACAAGCTGTTCCGCATCAAGATCAACCAGATTCAAATGAAAGAAACGGTAAAAACAAAACACATTTCCTCCTTTCTTTAGCTTGATTTTTTAACAGCTCTTCAGCAGTAATAAGTCCTCCCACACGAGAGGTTTGTTTAATGTTTCGCTCTTACAGGTAGAGGAGCAGGTAAGCACTACGGAGCGCGTCTTTCAGGACCGGCAGTATCAGATCGACGCAGCCGTTGTGCGCATCATGAAAATGAGGAAGACCCTGAGTCACAACCTGCTGGTGTCAGAGCTCTACAACCAGCTGAAGTTCCCCGTCAAGGTGACGCGTTAAACCGCTTTTCATTTTCAGTTTTCTTCTGCGACGCCGGCTCCGAAAGAGCTGGAACGTTGTGTACAATCTGAATTTAAATCTTCTAAAATCATAGTTTATTCACAGTGGAACGTGGTAAACGTATCAAATGTTGAAATTAGGAAATTGGACAATATCTTTTAAAAAAAGAAACTAAATCAGGATATTTAGCAGCAGGTCAGTAAGAGGACTGGGGATAAAAATAACATTTTAGAGGCTGAATCTCTCAGAAGGAATGATGGGCAGAGGTTCACCAGTCGGGGTTCACCAGAATAAAGCTCCTCAATAAAAGACTCTGAATCTCCCGTCATCTCCAGATCATAAAATCATCATCACATCTGAAGAATCTGTAGGAACCTCTGAGGTCAAAGGTCAAGGCTGGATGTTGGTGATCAGGTTCTGGTTCTGCTCAGGAACACTTCCACAGATCATCGTCCACAAATGCTGCCTAAAGCTCTATCAGGCAAAGAAGAAGCCAGATGTGAACAGATGTGTCTCCTCTGGACCAAAGAGGAGAACTGTTCTGAGGTCAGCCTGCCTCTCTGATGGTATGGGGGTGCATTAGTCCAGGTTTTAGAACAACATCTGAACGGACAGAATGGGACAACCTCAGGTCCAGATGTTCACAGACTGATGGGAGAAGAGGAGGAGATGCTTCACAGTAGTAAACATAAAATTATTTACAGTTTCTTAGTTGAAACATTTGATATATTTACTGTTCTGTTGTGAATAAAATGTGGGATCTGTAAATCCTTCTGTTTTTATTTACATTTTACACAACGCCCCAGTCGCGGTTTCATCTCCCTCTTCATCCGAAGCTCACCTCCATCTCTCGCTCTCTCTCGACAGCCGGGCGACCTGAAGAAGAGGATCGAGTCTCTCATCGACAGGGACTACATGGAGCGCGACAAGGAGACTCCAAACCAGTATCACTATGTTGCCTGAGGGAGCGCCGCCGTCGCTGCCGTGCTTTTTTTTTCTCTCAGCCGGCCACCCGCCTCTCCTCTGGTGTCCGCCTCCATCCACGATCCGGGACGCAGCACAGATGATGGAGAGACTTTCCCTGTCCTGCTACATCTTTACGGGGACTCCGAGGCCGCGCTGTGGGAGGGGGTGTGGTCTCTGGGTTGTTAACGATCGGACTAAAGAATCTGCAAACACAACTAAAATTAACTAGCACTTTTTTCTGTTTTCGTTCCGTTTACTTTGGATTTGCTTTGCTTCCTACATCACGTCATTCTAAATCACTTATTGTCTACCATAACTTGTTTCCACCAGTTTTAATTTGTTTCTTTTCTGTGTGTGTGTGTATGTGTGAGTGTGTGTGTGTGTGTTGCTCCTGGGCTTTTTTTTTTTTTTTCTGAGACGTTCTGACTTTGAATGGCTGCGTTAGCTTCTGGTAGCCTGACTGGGAGGAGGAGGCGAGGAGGAGAACTAAGCTTCGTCGTTTGTAACGCAGCCCAGCCGCTCGGAGGGGTTACTTCGGCCATCTTTGTATGTCTTGACCAAAATGTCCCGCGTCACGTGCTGATGTTTTTTGTAGATCGGATTGTATTCTGTCAGAGTGCGAAAAGTGAACTCGAATAAAATGGATATTTAATGATTTATATTTGATCAACCGTGGAGAAGTTTTGTTTTCTTTCACTGCGTCACCCACCCTGAAGGACTTGCCTCTTAGCTTCATTTGTTAAGTGATGACATTTCTTTTTTTTTTTTTAACAGAAAGGGGAATTTCCGTTGTATTGCTCATCACAGAACTGGTGATTTCGTTCCACTTTCTGTGACTTTACATGTGCGCAGAAAGCAAATTTATGGAAGTGAAAATAAATCTGCTTTCTGTATCAACATCAAGGAAAGTACGGCCTTAAGTACTTTATTATATGTTAAGTTATAATAAATAAAAAAAAAAACAAAACTTTAAAGTCTGTTGAAAGCTGTGCAGAAAGAATGTGGCAGAGCCCCGTGAGGCTCGAACGGCAGCATTAAAGCTGCCTCTGCGTTCCTTTGGAGGTTTTGCACAACCTCGTGAAGTGGTGAGGATGTCAGCTGACTCACCACTTCACGAGTTCAGTCCGAGCAGACGCTCGCCTACAGCTAATTTACCTCTGGGTTAGATGGTTCACACCGTAAAATACGTCTATTCTGTTCATTAAAGTGCTTAGAAATAGATTTTTTGATTTACCAGGGAATGAACTGAGGCTCAAACGAACTTGTTCCGGTTTGTTTCATGACACTCGGGTGTGATGTTGACATAAGTCATTTTCAAAGTGACGTTCATTCCTGTAAGCCGTTTTGTTTCTCAGTAGGCGTCTCAGCCCAGTTAGTGTCATTTTGTGTTGATGTGAGTTTACTACAGGTCATATCTTACAGTTATTCACTGAGCAGTTAAACACAAAAGACAAAGTTTCTTCTTAAAATGAAGTACAGGTTTGAGCCCACAGGTATGGAAGCCCGTTTCTGCCAGCTGAACGTGAAAAAGAATCACACAGTGTGTCATAACGAGGACGAGGATAAATTTGAGTTTTAAAGACAGAATTATGAGATAAAAAGTCATTTTTCCTCCACCTCAGAGGTCATGTTTTCAGTAGTGTTGGTTTATTTGTCCTTCTGTCTGTTAGCAAGATTACCTAAAAACTAAATAACAGATTCAGGAAATGTTGGGATTGTCATAAAAAAACAAAACACACAAGTGATTTAATTTCTGGTGGTGATCCGAATCCTACATATGGCCTTGGTGGAGGTGTGCGCTCTCCAGCTGCTTCTAGTTATGAGGCATATTTATTAGTTTTAAAGTAATTTTTATTAGTCATATATTTGCATTTTAGTCATTTTTATGAGATAAAAAGTCATATTTGTGAAATGGGTTTCAGATTTTTAGGTATAAGATGTAGTCATATTATGAGATAAAAAGTCATAGTGACATATTCATGAGTTTTAAATTCATAATTATAGGCATAATAGAGACAAAGTGTTTTATGAATTACAATAAGTTTTAGATTAATTTTTATGAGTTACAAAGTCATAATTATAAGATAATAGTGATAACTGTGAAATACAAAGTCATTTTTATGACATACAGTCATGAGTTTTAAAGTCATAGTTATGAAATTCATTTATGACTTTAAAACTTATTGTTTTTAAAGCAGTGCTTCTCTTTGAAGTGGTCTGAACCCGAATTCTGATAGGAATTCCTACATCGGAGTTTATGGATCCAAATCTGAGGAAGGTTTTTATCTTTGCAAATGAAACTCCAGCTGTATTTTCTGGCTGGTTCGAACAATTATTCCCAACAAACTGAACTAAATTGTAGCGATATTCATCCGCTCTCTGATGACGTCACACATCAGGTGTGTGTGTNGGGGGGGGCTGAAAACACCAGAATGATTTCCTTTATGTTTGGTAATAAAAACATCTATAATATAGTTTGTTTATTTGTGACTGATGTTGGCTTCAAAACACTTACAGGCTTCCATACTTCAGCGGACCAATCAGAGGAGAGGAGGCGGTGTCACGTGACTGGATCGCTCTAAGCGTTCTAATTCACGTGACAGACGAAGGGTTTTATTTTTTTTTCCTCCTCTCAGTTCGGCTGGGATCCACGACTTTTGTTATTAATTAATTTATTTGCTCTTTTTCCGCCTTCAGGACGAGCTCCGATGGGGATATTTTTAACAGTAACTTCATTTTCTGTCATTTAATCAGAGGAAGGAGGGGAAACCGGAAGAGCGACATCATCCGCGCGGAGCTAACGGTCCGCGGAGCGAACGACACCCACCTGCGCCTCTTCATCGCTGGGGGGCATTTTTTCTGTTTTTTCGCCTTTTCTTTCGACTGAATTGAAACCTCCACTCGAAAGATGAAAGTCTGCCGGAACCTAACCGCAGTTTTCACCGTCTGCTGGGCGGTTTTAGGTGAGTTTTTTAGCTTTTTTGTCTGTTTTTTCTTGGACCGAACGACGTCAACAAGCTGCCGGGTTAAGATAATAAAAGCCCCTCAAAAATCACATCTTTTACCAAAATAAAGTTGCACCAGTCAGTTCCATCATGGCTTTGTTTTAATTTTTAAAAAAGTATTTTAACTGACAATGAGTTAATTTATTGTAACTAGAACAGAATTTTAATTATTAAAACATCTGATTGGAATCATAAAACCGTCTAAAATGTCTTATTTTTTATTAAATAAACTTCCATATCACAGTAGAATTATATTTTCTTTAATTTCTCCCAAAAAGCCCAAATGTTAAGCCTTTTATCTCATAATAATGAGTCACAAACTAGTAAATATATCAGGTTTTTTTCCTAAAATATATCCACATAAACAGTCAATCAGCTGTCAGATAAGTCAAATAAAGATTTGTAAGTTGATAAATTGGTGTCCTAATTCAGAGTTTTGGTTCCTATTTTGACATTTGATCCGTCAAATTGTTTCCCCCCTTCTCTGTCTTAAAGTTTATCCTATTATTAGATCAAATCTTCTCTCATTTTGTAATTTTCACACATTAAATATTGGTTTTAGTCTGCTGTGAATATTTGTTTTTGTAAATTAATGTACCTCGAACTGAATTGCTGTCCCAACAATCAAACGGTTAATTGAAATTTAAAATAAATCTCATAATCTGTTCAGATTTGAATCAAAACTGAACAGATCTCGGATTATACGTTGGGGATGACTCTTAGCTACTGCCAGTTAGCTGTGGCGTCCATCTTGAAATGATTTCCACCAGAAGTAGCTGTCAAGATGTGATTTTGATTTGAGTTTTTCTGCTCCTAACACATTTTTTGCATCATTAAATGAGAGTTTTGGGGTTAATGTATATTAAGCTCAGAGGGATTTTCATAAAAATGGCGTAAGAAAATAACAAATAACTAAATAAGTTACAGAAATCCTCCCGTTAAGAGTTCAGATTATCTCAACTAATTTCATCTCAGCTCCAACTTCTCGTTTATCGCTCCGTTTCCTCCCCCCGGGGCGACTCGCCTCTCGCTGCTTGTTTCTTTTCAGAAGAAGAAGAGGAAGAACTTCTTCACCTTTTCTGCTCGTTCTCCCTCTCTCTCGACCCCGGGGAACATTTCATAGACTGTCCGAAGAGTCCTCGCCAGCGTTCGGACGTAAACAAACGGCTCGTAGTTGTTGGCAACAAAACTCTGACTGTTTTTGCAGACTCATTAGCCTCGTAGGATAAGCGGTGGACTTTTAGTTGTGAATGATATAATTAGTGGTTAATTTTATCCAAGGGGACACATAAAAACAGAACCTGTCGTGGCTTTAATCAGTCGTAGATGTCGATCCGATGACAGTCTGGAAGTTTCTGACAGGGGGCGGTAAACACCAATGAAGGTTCTGTGGACTTGTTTTTATTCTGTCGCTCGTTTTGTTGATGTGGAGCATCAGATAACCTCCATTGTTGTGTCATTTGAAAGCTTCACATGACGTCTTTGTGTAGCTTTCAGCGCCGGGGGGGGGGGGGCGTCCGTCCCGGTGGCCCGTTTGGACTCATTCAGAGGCGCGTGGTTCTGACAGGCCGGCACATTTCTACCCTTAACGCTCATTCTGTGGTTCTCGCCGCCTCCTCGAAGCTGCAGCTCTGTTCGCAGGAGCTCAGCTTGTGTCTCGGTTTCGGTGTTTCCTCGGTTTCGGTGTTGCCTAAACCTTCGGCTGTGTGTTCGGCTGCTGAACCGAGAGGTGACGCCGGGGTCACCTTAGAGTAACACTCGACTTCCTGCACGGCACAAAAACGGCTGAAACTCAGCCACTTTTGCAGATATTGAGCTACAATCTTGTGTGGGAGTAGCTGAGAGTCATCCCCAACTCATACTCTGAGCACCAACAGACCTCTGTTTAAATTTGGCACACAAGATGCAATTTCTTTATCATTTTTTCCCTATGATGAGCAAATTTTAGGCTCCTTTATTGCTTAATTATGTTACATAATGTGTTTTTCTTTTTATATTTATTTTTGTAGCGCATAAAAAACCAACAGAAGTGGATTAAAGTGCTTTACAAACCGGTGAAACAAAGTTAAAACAATAAAGGAAGAAATAAAATAAAATCCAGGAACACACAAAACCAGTAGCTCTGTTGACTCTGCTTGAATTAAATTAAATTAAATTGATTGAACTGATGCAGGAGTCCTGACTCTCTCTCTCTCTCTCTCTCTCTCACACACACACACACACACACAGACACACATATGTCTGCAGTGTTGATGTAGGAGGAAATAAAACCATAAAAAAATAAATGTTGTTAGTTTTTTAGCTTCCTGTCGCCCTCTAGTGGAGGCTGTAAGAACTGAGGTTTATTTTTGTTTACATGGAGTCGAGTTTCAGAGGCTCCATTTATATCTTTAACCACAAATACGACGAATAACACCTTCGGCACTCATCGTCTTCATCGTTACACGGACCAGCCTATCTGAAGAAGTTAGGAAGCTATCATTTAAATTAAATATGTTTGTTTTTAATCCCCGCAGTAAATCTGACCCTACTAGTAATCCAAGAATGTATTCACGCTTATTTTTAAAAATAAAACTAGAAAAATAAAATCCAGGTTTAATATTAAGTTAAACAAAAAAGAAGAAATATACTGTCTGAGTGTCCTCTCTGTCCTCTCTGTCCCCGTCCACAGGTTGTCTCCAGGCGGTGACTCTTGAAGTGAATGAGGGAAACTCCACCTGCATCAAAGCTGAGCTGTCGGCGTCTCTCTCCATCACCTACGTCTCCTCCAACAGCTCGGTGAGTTCACAGTTCTGACGCTCATTGAGTCGCCAAACGATGTGATGTCTTATTCGTCTCGCTCGTCTCCCCCTCAGAGGACGGTTTCTGTCCCTCTGCCCGACTCCGCCTCGGTGGACGCAGCTAACAGCTCGTGCGGCGCCGACGGCAGCCCGGCGCAGCTGGTGGCGGCGTTTGGAGCGGGCCACGCCCTCGGCCTGAGCTTCTCCACCAATGGAAGCGTCTACAGCGTAAGGAACCTGACCCTGCGGTACAACCTGAGCGATGCGTCGCTCTTCCCCGAGGCCAGCAGCTCCGGTGAGTCTTGAGTCCAAATTTTAGATCAGGGGGCGTGTCCCAGCCAGGATCTAACGAGGTGTTTGTTCTCCAGGTGTGGTCACCGTGACGAATGACTCCGTGGAGATCTGGGCGCCAATCAACACCACCTACCGCTGCATGAGTCCCACCACCATCGTAGCCAGCGGCGACTCCGTCACTTTCTCCCGCATGAAGCTGGAGGCGTACATGCCCGGGAACGACCTGAGTCCAGCAGGTAGAACCCTGACAGCGTTCTTTGCCCCGCCCCGTTGTTTTCTCTCCCGCTTCAAGCCCATTTTGACTCGTGCGCCTCCCACAGAGAGCGTGTGTACGGCCGATCAAAGCACCACGCCGGCCACTCCGACCACCGCCGGAACTACAACGACGGCAGCCCCCGCGCCCACACCGCCAGGAGCACCCGAACGCGGCACCTACTCCGTGAAGGACAGCAACGGCACCGAATGCCTCCTGGCCCAGATGGGGCTGCAGCTGAACGTCTCCTACGTCTCTCAGTCTCAGAATAAGGTGAGCCGGAGCAGGAAGCTCCGCTTACATCATCCCCAGTTTCAGACAAACTAACCGGCTTCTCGTCTTTGCCAGACGGTCCAAGAATTATTCAACCTGACTCCCAACCTGACGAGCTGGTCGGGGTCGTGCGGCGCCAGCAGAGCCACGCTGGTGTTGACCCAGGAGCCAACGTTGACGCTCAGCTTCACCTTCACTATGGTAACGTTTGAACTTCAGTTCGTGTGCTTGTGAGCGTCAAGACGGCGAGTCGTTCACCTCGTCTTCCATCCACAGAACACGACGACCAACAAGTACCGCCTGAGTGGGATGGGCCTGCAGGCCAACTGGACCGACATGGCCGGTGAGTCGCCTGAGTGTCCCGACTCGCTGTGGGTGGACGAGTTCTGACCCGCCTCCCCGTCTCTCCTCAGCTCCGTTCTCAGCCAGTAACGCCAGTTTGGACTTCCTGCGGAGCACGCTGGGCCACTCTTACATGTGCAACGCTGAGCAAACCCTGCAGGTGGCGCCGGCCTTCTCTCTCAACACGTTCAGACTGCAGGTCCAGCCGTTCGGCGTCAAGACGAAGCAGTTTGCTGCAGGTTTGTTTCACATTCTTCTTCTACTCGTTATCGTTGCTGCTACTTTAGACCTCGATCGCGGCGTTCTTGTTTGACAGGTCTGAGATCGTTCGGCGTCCTCAAGGGGTTAAATCATAGCTCACAGATAGGAAATTCTTAATAAATACAAGTAATTTGTCATCGGAACATCACACATTTGTAAATGGAGTTCCACAGGGAGGGATTTTAGGCCCCCTCGTTTATTATTCTGTCAGGAGACATGGCATTGATGATGTGATGCTCTGAGCTGCTGTCTCCTGATGACCCAATCGATGCTTTTTTAACAGCATTTTACCTTCATCTTGAGCTTAATTTGGACAAAAGCGTTTTATAAATCGGCGATGAGCTTCAGAGAGAGAAACTTGAAGTCCTCCAGATCAAGTTAAAAATCCTGTTTTTTGTTTTTTTACTTAATTTATAGTTTCAGACACTGCATTAATGAAGTGACAGACAGCATTTTACAATTTAAAAACCTTTACCAGAGCCTTCATCACCTGCAGGATCTCTGGTCTCCCTGAGAAGACTTTAACTGGAGTTAAACCTAAAACCTGCGGCGAGACGCCTCGCCTTTCCGAGGACTGAAGCGTTGATGCTTTCAGAAGCAAACTCAAGACTCGCCTGTTCAGTCTGGCTTTTACTATGAATTATAATTACATTGATATTTGTTTTTAGGGAAATAAAAAGTCACTTTTATTTCCTTTTTTTGAGTCAATATAATATTCCTGTCAGAACCTGAAGGATTTGTTTCGTGGTGTTTTCTGTCTGGCTGCAGCGGAGGAGTGTCAGGTGGACCAGGACCAGATGTTGATACCCATCGTTGTCGGAGCGGCTCTCGCCGGCCTGGTGCTGATCGTCCTCATCGCGTATCTGATCGGCCGGAAGAGGAGCCACGCCGGGTACCAGACCATCTGAGCGCCAACGGAGGAAAGGTGGCGCACAAACCTGAAGCAGCTGCAGGGGCGACCTCTGGATCCTTTTTACCTTTTCCCCTTTACCTGTGGACGAAAACCTGCTGACTTTAAATCATGAGAATCATGAGAAATCAAAGATGGAGGTCAAGGGTTTGGTTCCACTCTTTTTTTTGAAGTTCTAGATAAAATTAGCTTGAGCTGCTGCTTCCTGTTTTTAGCCGTGCGATTATCGGGGCACCTAAAGACGCAGAGGGACTCCAACGAGTCCTAAAAGCTTTTCAAAATTGACGTTTTCCTTTCTGACGTTCGACGTTGATCCTCTGTGAAAAGGGCCTCTGGATGCATCTTAAACCTCCACAGAAAAATCTGGAAAAAGGAAAACTCGAGATTTTTCTCTTTGAGCGTAAAGTTCAGATGAATCCTTACAGACCCACACTGAGTACGAGCAGCTAAAGGTACATTTTTTATCTAAAATATTACCGATCGGATCAGTTTGCTGCTTCAGATCCTCCCCGTCAGTGCCCGTTTTATTTCATTTCAGTTTGAGGCATTTATTCCCAAGTTTTAACTTTCAGATTGCTGCTCGTCTGTTTGTTTCATTGAAGCTGCGTGGATTTAAATTAGCAGCAGGTAATCCGGTCAAAATGATCCCGGGATGCTTTATTTTAATTTTTTTTACTTTCTGCCCACAAAAGGTTGTCTCCAGACCCTTATTTCGATCATATCATCGACTTGTAGCTGGAGCCACGCAGTACAAGCGCCCCCTGGTGGCTCACTCCGGTACAATTCTTAAGCCCCTCCCCCCTCCATGTAAACAAATGGGCCATTTTCCTGACTTAAAAATTAAATTACCTTCCAGATAATTTCTATCAGGTGTTGATTTTTGTTGATTCAAGTAGTTCTTGCCTCGCTGCTGTTTGTTTAAATGTATTTTATTTTAATTTTTTTAAGTTTTTTGAGGCTTAAAAGTGTCACATTACAATGACTGGCGACCTGTTGGCGAGGTAGGAGGGTGAGAAGGCGGGACTATCGAGGGCATGGACCCACGTCTGGCGTTATTAATTCAATATGGCGGCACCAAAAAAGAAAATTAAAAAACAAGACATTTTAGCTTCATTTTAGAACAATGGAAGTTAACGGAGTCGCTTCGTCCATCTTTAAGTTTCAATCTAACGCTGTGGAATAATTCTAAAATGCTCCTTTAATTTGACAAATTTAGCCCATTCTGGGTAGATGTGGGCTGTTGTTTTGCTCTTATTTTTATAGAAAATAGTTGATCTATTTTCTGTTACGCAACTTACTGCAGGTTAATAAAAATGTTCAAAAACGCACCCCCATCGTGATTAATGATTAATGTGGGAAAGAAGAAGCAGTTCTTTGTGTCTCTTTCACCACAGTGTATTTAGAAATGTGCGTACAACCTAAACACAGATAACAACTACGTGTAGTGGACACTGAAATGTTTCAAAAAATAAAACTTTCTACAATGAAATACTTCGAACTGACATCATCGATCTTCATTTACCCTCAGAAACAAACAATTCGTGATTAAGACGACATGAAATGCTGCGCTTACATTCAGAAATATTTAACTCTTCTTAACAGAAAACTTACAGCTGAGCCTCGTCTCTTCTGGAAAATTTCACTTCATCTCTAAAGGAATCATCTTCCTTCAGTGTATGCTTTAAGACAGTGACTCGGATGAATCGAAGGAGGAAAAAAAAACAAAAAAAGTGCAAATACGCTGCTCGGTTCTCGCCCCGTCTGGAATGTGGATTTGTTGCCCGGTTCAGGATCCCTCAGCAGCGATCCGAGCTCGGCACGCCGCTCGGAGCTTCGTCAGCGTGGCCGTGGAGAGACTTCCTGGTTCAGTGAAGATTTGCTGGGAACAAAAGGATCATCAGATTACAGGAACCAGATTTAAAAACGACGCTTTCCTCCAGCGTGACGACCTACCTGCATGAAGGCATGACACTCCTCGACGAACGGCCCGCGGGCGATCCGTTTGAAGGCTTCGCAGACGTCCGGCAGCGACCGGGCCTGCTCGATCTCGGCCTGGTTGTGGTGGATCAGCGTCAGGGCGACACGGAACAGGATCTTCGAGCCCTCGTAGAAAAGGCAATCCCAAATCCTCAGAACCGTCTGCAACAACAACAACACCGTCAGCCACGGACATTTCAGGAATGTCATTCAGTCAAACACATCTACAGAACTCTAAAAGTTAAATAAACTGTTTTTAATGTTTTAGTTAATAATCTCTGAAGAGGCTGATTTGTGGGGCGGAGTTCATGACGAGCGCTGTGCCACGGCTGGCTAAGAACGCCGCTACAGAAACGGAAGAAGAAGAAGTTTTTGAACACGAAGAAACGCCAGAAGACTTGGTGGGAGGAACGGATCTACAACCGTACCAGTATGAACCTGAACCGACGGCTGGATCTCCAGAATCAGATAAGAAAACTCTTCAGGTTCGGATTCTGATGATCACCAGGACCGTCATGGCCGACAAAACAACGCACCTAACGACCGAGATGAGAACATGGAACAGATTACCCCCAGATCGTTGTCATGACATCAGCACACAACTCTGAAAATCAACATAAAGACGGCAGGCGAGAGCTAACGATGCTAACTCAAAGCTAACAATGCTAACTTGAAGCTAACCCGATGCTAACTCAAAGCTAACAATGTTTACTCAAAGCTAAAGATGCTAACTGGATGCTGACTTGAAGCTAAACTGATGCTAACAATGCTAACTTGAAGCAAACCCAATGCTAATGATGCTAAATTGAAGCTAACTTGATGTTAACTCGAAGCTAACAATGTTTACTCAAAGCTAAAGATGCTAACTCAAAGCTAATGATGTTTACTCAAAGCTAAAGATGCTAACCTGATGCTAACTTGAAGCTAACCTGATGCTGACTTGAAGCTAAACTGATGCTAACTTGAAGCAAAACTGATGCCAACAATGCTAACTTGAAGCTAACCCGATGTTAACTCAAAGCTAACGATGTTTACTCAAAGCTAAAGATGCTAACCTGATGCTAACTTGAAGCTAACCTGATGCTAACTTGAAGCTAACCCGATGCTAACTTGAAGCTAACCCGATGCTAACTTGAAGCTAACCCGATGCTGACCGGATGCTAACTTGTAAACAACGTGAGCACGCTTCAGAGGAGCGTTTATAAACTCACCCCAGAGTAAACTAATCAGCAGCAGTTCAGACTTTTGACTTTTATTTAATCACTCATGCATTGCTATTTTTTCCTTAATACCAAACTGATCTGATTTTTACAAAAAAACAAAAATCACGGCTACATTTTCACTGTTGGCCTCAAAACACGTTTCAGTTCAGTTTAAAGCTCCTTTTCCTTCTTACTAATGACTCGCAGATGTGATCCTGAGGGACCAGCAGGAACCTCTGCACCGGTTCCACCCTCGCCGATGCGTTCCATGTGTGTTTGGAGAACAAACATTGAGGCCAAACCCTCCCGAAGTAAACAGAGGAGAATGGCAACAAGAGCCGCTGCACCGGTTAGCAGGCGAAGCTGAACCCGCAGCCGCCGCGCTCACCTCCACTGGCAGGACGTCGATGAAGAGGCAGATGAACCACCGGGAGACCACGAGGGTCCACATCACGTTCTGGGTCTCCATCACCTGCCACACTCCGGGGACCTTCAGCCTCACCAGCTCGCCCAGAACCTCCTGGTCCGTCTTCAGGCCCAGCATGGCAGGAGTGTAGTAGTCTGGGACCACAGCATACAGAATATCCGAACCTTCAGCTCGTTCAGGAGACGGCTGCTAGGATTTGGTTTTTAAGATTTTTACTTTTTGAAAATATTTAACTTTATCTTCAAACAATTTCCTCATAGAAACATCAAGATTCCTCAATTCCTCTAAAAACATTAAATCTGTTTCAGCTGCTGGTTCTGTTCATGTCCTCTTAGGCTACTTTTAGCTTTTAGCTACAGTTCTGCTATCTTTAGCTCACCCTCTGATCCTTGTAGCTACTGTTGTAGCATTTTGCTACTCTTAGCTTTTAGCTCATCTTCTGCTCCTTTTAGCTCACATGCTGCTCCTTTTAGCTTTTAGCTTGCCTTCTGCTTCTTTTAGCTTTTAGCTCGCCCTCTGCTCCTTTTAGCTTTTAGCTTGTCTTCTGCTCCTTTAAGCTTGCCTTCTGCTTCTTTTAGCTTGGCTTCTGCTCATTTTAGCTCGCCCTCTGCTCCTTTTAACTTTTAACTCGCCTTCTGCTCCTTTTAGCTTTTGGCTCATTTTCAGCTCCTTTTAGCTTTTAGTTTGTCTTCTGCTGCTTTTAGCTCGCCCTCTGCTCCTTTTAGCTTTTAGCTTGTCTTCTGCTCCTTTAAGCTTGCCTTCTGCTTCTTTTCGCTTTTAGCTCGGCCTCTGCTCCTTTTAGCTCCAACAAATCAGTTTCAGCAGATTTCCTTCAGCGCTCAGCTGTCACTTCCTCTTTACAGAAAACATAAAACGTTTTAAACGATAAATTAAGAAAAACAGTCGTTTGTTTTCATCAGTTTTAAAACTAATAACTTCTAAGATGTTCTTCCTAATTTACCATAAAACTGATCTAAACCCGGACAGGTGAGGACCGCGTGATGCTGATCCCAGAGCAGCACGGAACGCACACCTGGTAGGATTCTGCCGAACAGCGCGTCCATCAGCCAGAAGGACTTCTCTTCATCTTTGGTGATGAGGAGCAGGTACCCGGCGACGAAGTTCATCCCCTGGAGACAGACAGACACACAGTTCCTGAATCCTGCCGGAGCACCAAGTGTCGACGGGCATCATTTATCAACTAATAAACGTTTAAATTGAAAATCAAACGACCAAAACCCCAAAGAAGCGTTACCTGGCAGTAGCCTACAGCCGGGTTGTGGTGACCGTAGGCCAGCAGGACATTGTCCAAGGTTATCTGGAGACACGGGATGGATGTCTTGCGGAAGTGGACGTTGTCTGGAAATGTTCTGTTCAGGTCTGAAAGAAGAGAGACTTTAATTCCACCGTGACTATTTGGTGAACAGGTGTACGGCTTGTTGCTTCCTTGTACAGAACCCAGAGACGACTTTTACTGGGAAACAGACACTTTATTAGGTCCAGTTAATCAACCAGCCAATCACAGGGCAGCAACTCGGCGCCCTGTGGAGCATCCCGATGGAGAAGGAAGGAGGTGGTTGTTGGTGCCAGACGGACTGGTCCGAGTATTTCAGAATCTGCTGATCTACTGGGGTTTTTACACTCAACCATCTCTATAGTGTAAAGAGAATGGTCCTGAACGAAGGAAATATCGAGTGAGTGTCAAAGGTCAGAGGAGAAGAAGACAACAGCAGCTTAAATAACAACTCGTTCCAACGGAGGTCTGAGGATCATCATCTCTGGAGGAACAACTCCGACGTCTCTCCTGTCAGCGGAGAACGGGAAACTGAGGCGACAGTTCACACAAAAATCACCACGACTGGACAGCAACGGATTGGAAAGACGACGCCAATCGCCGTTGGGACGCGGTGGAACCGGAGACTCGCGGCGTGGACGTGCAGCTGACAAACCTGCAGCGACCGACGCCATCATGTCGACGAGGACCAGAGTCTCCGAGGAACATTCCCAACGACTTGTTGACTCTATGAATTGAATAATAAAAGGCAGTTCTGAAGGCACAAGGGGGGTCCAACCAGGTACTAGGCAGCGGCTCAGGAGGTAGGGGTTCATCCTGGAGGGTCGCCGGTTCGAGCCCCTGCCCCGTCAGTCTCGGACACTTCACCCGCCTTGCCTACTGGTGGTGGTCAGAGGGCTCGGTGGCGCCGGTGTCATGGCTGCCTCACCTCTGTCAGCTGTGGCTCCAATGTAGTTTACGGCCATCAGTGTGTGAATATGTGAATGGATGAGTGAATGATTGTAGTGTGAAGCGCTTTGGGGTCCTTGGACTACATAAAACGCTGTACAAGTGCGAGCCATTTACCATTTTTACCATTTACTAGAAAGGTGGACGTAATGAAGTGGCTGGTGAGTGAATAAATCAACTGAATTGAACCAGATCTTACATCTAAATGCATTCATTTCACTCAGTTTTACAGATATTAACTAATCTGAGCCAGCTCTTGTCGACTGGCAACCACTGGGCGGGTTTCAACTGACCTTTCAGAGCTAACTGACATCAGCCAGCACAAAATTGGCTGCAGCTCAGCCAGTTTTCCGTATACCGAGCTAAAGGTTGGTGTGATAGTAGCTGAGAATCCTTCACAGCATACTCTGACGTCTCGCCAGGAGATGGGGCGTGACGTGATTTTTACAAGGTTCGACCAAAACAGCCTCCGGGTACAATGAGCTCGGTCCAAAACTCTGAATGCATTCCTTCAAGGAATGACAGGCCTTTAATTCGAGCTCCTTGGCAGCAGAAACAGACTCATCTGTGTAAAAGGGAAGAGCGAACGGCGCCAAACGCACAGAGGAGCACCAGCGTGGGACGACCTGAGGCCCGACTTGGCACCTCATTTCACAGTAAAGACCCAAACGTGCAGAAAGAAAGAAGCTCCTGGTGAGCAGAACCTGCAGAGGCACGAAGAGGCTGAAGGAACGCCGCAGAGGGTGCCGGTCTCATTCTTGTGTCTCGGGTCTCTACTTGTTGGAACATTTCACCAAGAGCATTCATAACGTTCTTGGTTCAAGTTCAATTTATACAAAAATTCTCTGCGGTGGTCGGGACTTTTCACAGGAAATGGGACAATATCCAGACCCTCCAGGATTTCGCGATGTTGCGATCACAACTATTAACGCAAAATCAAGCAAACTCCGCGAAATCGCAACTTTTTGCAACTTTGCCCAAAACACAGCAACTTTAACCCAATATTTATTGTTTCTAAAGTGATTCGCCACCGTTTCTGCAGTCTAGTCTCTTCTTTGTGGGTTTGTGTAGCGTGGAATACAAAATAACCCCAAATAACTCAGGAAGAAGACATGTGACGTCACTTCCTGTTAACATCAGAATGCCGGGAGCGTGCAGGAGCAGCGACCGAAGCCAAAATGTGCGCTAATGCTTCACATTTGCCCACAAAGATTTCAGCAAACCAGTTTCCTCCCCAGCTGCAGCTGTTTTGCACGTCCTGCAGTGTAATCATGGAACATAAACGCATCGACAAACACTTTGTGTCTGCAAAACATGTGAGGAGAGCTGCAGACCAGGGACAATCCAGAAATGCTCATGAATGTCAGTTTAGAAGCTATCAAAGTTCTCAAATAAAGCACCTTTTGAGAATGTCAATGTTTGTTGGGAATTATCTTACAAAACTAGGAAGTAGTTTTGGTTTATATATTAAAAGTTATGGTTGTTTATTGATTTTAGTAAAAAAAAAAAAAAATCCAAATTTTCATCACAACTTTTAGGAAAATGCCCTGCGAAATCAGGCATTTTAGCCGCAACAATCACAAAAAATGCCCACAAAATCCTGGAGGGATTGGTTAACCTGTTCTGATGGTCTCCGCGAGCTTGGGGTCGTGCTGGGCTGCCAGCAGGGACTGGTAGTACCCCGGGTTCTTCTCCAGCTGGTCCTGAGCGCCGCTAGCCGCCATCCAGACCAAAGCCCGGTGCTGGTTGGGAATCCCCTTCCGGACGTAGCGCTTTACTGAATCAGACAGGCAAAGGTTTAGTTGCGTTTTGTTTTTTTTCCAGCTTGTTCTTACGAGGGGTTTTCCCGGTTTTCCCACTCACGTTTTACACTCTTCTGCACCTTGCTTTTACCCTTCAGCAGTTTGGACCACTTGATGGCCCGTCGGGTCAGCACGACCAGGTACTCGGACATGAGCTCCTCGTACGACTCGTAATCGAAGTCCTCGGAGCGCTCAAAGCCGTACGGATCCACTCTGGTCCAAAGAAGAAAAAAAGTTAGAAACTACAGATGGTCGGCTTCGAGCCACCTGGAACTAAACAGACCTAAGCTAAGATCAGCCGAAGTGAACTCGCAGCTCATGGACTTCAGAAGGAAGGAAGATGAGACAGCGTGGGTGAAAGTGGCTTTAGGTAACACGATAATCCTCCAGCAGCTTAACCTGCAACAAAGTTGCTCCCGAGGAATTACCGCAGCTACACACCGTCGGTTCAATGGATCGGTACATTTGTTCAGAACCTGTTGAAGCTTCGAACGGCTGGAACCTGAGCTGCTAAACGAGTCAGAAGTGGAAAAAAAAAACAGATTTTTTTTTGCCATAAATGAGTCCATAAAGACAAAAATGGCAAATAATCTCCCTTTAAATCGACATTTTCCCAACGTTTACGTCTTCAGAAATAATCCTTTTACTTCCTTTTTAAAACTGGTGGGAAATCCCTTCGTTTAATATTTGGCTTCAACGTGAAGCTCGGGGATTCTCCAGACCGATGAAAATCTGAGGTTTGTAAAGCAGCGCTCTGGCTTGTTGCCAAGTGACAAACCCCCAAATCTGAACAAACGACGCATCGTTCTGAAGCTTCTGAGATGGACGATTTGAAAAATAAAAACCTTTTCTCTTTGTGACCATCTTACCCAGCACGGGTCACGATTTACGGTGCTGTAAGCTACAAAAACCCACCCCACGTCCTGAAAACACACACCGCGTCCACACGGAAACAAAACAATTCTTTCTTAGTTGTTTTAAAAAAGCATCTCCATGTTCACAGGAAATGACCCAAGACGCAGGACTATGACATCATTATTGTCAAAAAGTTGCATCTTTGGACGTCTTCACAAAAGTTTGAGGTTGTATTTTACTCTGGAACCCATTTTCACAACTGAAACACCGTTTCTGTGTGGACGCGACGCCGAGAAGACTTTAAATAAAGTTTCTCACAGAGCTGCCGCCTTGCAGCGAGACGGCCGCAGATTTAAACGTCTTACCCCTGTTAGCCAACAAAGCGCTTTTCATTTCCTATCTGGCAACCCTGCCGCGTACGGGTTTGTGGCCGCGGCGGCCCGGGCGGCGTAGCCACGAAGCGCCGCCTGGGTTTCTGCACCGTCAAATGAGCGAATGTCGCATTAAGGGAAACAAAAATCTGTACGAGGACAGGAGAGACAAGAAACCGGTGGGAAGAAACGCCATTTTTAACGCCGCAGGAGGTGGGAGGAGCTTCACGGGAGTTCTGGCCCCGATGGAAGGCGTGGGGCGAAAACGTACCCGTTCCACGCCGGAGCACGGAGGTAGTCGACACGTCGCGTACCTGTAGTTGTCACCTTCGGGCGGCCAGACTCGGGTTCCTCATGAGCCACTTCTGGCCCGCGGACCTTCTGTTGCCGCCTCAGCGATTATCGTGATATTTTCTGACATCGATATTTCGACGTACCGCCATCTGAAGGACCCGAATAAAAGGCTGAAACCGGTCCCACATCCCGGGGACGACAGTGACCCGTTGGGGGTAATTATGAGCTAAAATTTCAGCTTTTTAAAATCTTTTAGCTGTTTCACCCACCTGTCCACTCGGTCTTTAGCTTTGGTCCCGTTGGTGGACTTTACCGGCTCCATTCCGCTCCTGAAATCTAGACCTTTAAAATCCCGGCATGGATCCTTCAGAGCTGCGTTTCTCCCCCCAAAAAAGAGGTTAAAAGTGTCCCGAACAAACTTGTATTTTTATTTTATTTTTAAGTTCTCCTCCTCTCCATGTTTGCGGAGGAGGAAGGAAGGAGAACCGGGACACCAGCTGCCGTTTCCTGCGGGATTAAACTCGCTTTGTCTCGTAAATTAAAGAAGCTTTCGGGCTTTTCTCTACCATCAGGTGAGCTGCTTCAGATTAACTCCTTGGATTATTTGATCGACCGGACTCGGGTCGCCATCGTGCACCTGCTCCTTCCTGCTCGGTCCGCGGCTTCACGGAGCTTTTAGGAAGCAAAAACCCCGAATAACGACCAGGAAAGACCGTGTCCTCGATGGCTTCTCGGTCACTTTTTACCCCCCTGTCCGGGTTTTAACTCCGCAGAGGATTTGCAGCGTTTGTCCCGCCGCAATCAGGTCTAATGCTGCGTTCACGGGAGCCTCGGATTTTCCTTCGCAAAGTGACCCGTGGTGCGTTCACGAAAACAACATTGACTTTTTTTGTTTGTTTGTTTGTTTATCAATATAAGTTTGACTTTGCTCAATTTTCGCAAGTAAATATCACTCAGGTGGGCGCTTCAGGTAAAGAAAAAGCGTGTCAATAAGTTTAAAGTCGGTCAAAATGTCACCGCACATTTATTTTTATTTAAGCGTATTTAATATATTTAAATAACTACATTGTATTTAATATAGTAACGAATATTTTACATTCATATACACGTCACCACTCCTGCCTCAGCGAAAGATTCATAACATAAAAGTGCATTAAACGCGTCGAAACAGTCAGTGCTGACGTGTCCGACTACACGCGAATGCAGCAAAGCTCTCAGTCGCGCCCTGTACGTTTTAGCCACGTAGCAGCCCAGGTAAACACAGGTGAATACAGGTAAACACACCTGAGGAACTGGACCTCTGCTCGTGTAGTGAAAGTCCTCTGAAGTATAACTCTGATATAATTAAATAAAGTCACAGAAAAGAGTTATAAATGCATGAACACGTGAGGTTCTTCCGGATTTTGTCACAATAAATAGAAATAGTTGAAACCATTAAAGCAAAATTCATTTAGTTTCTCATAATTTGAAGCCCCTAAGTCATAATTATTAGATCGCATCACATAATTATGTGATTTTTTTATTATAAAAGTGGTGGAAATGAGCTTCTTTTACTGGATAAAATAAAAGCACACAAACCTAAAGGCATATTTGGTAGCGTTTGTTTGTCTGTGATCAACTTGATCATCTTTTTAGTAAATCTGAATCACAGCGACAACTTTGTTTCAGAGAGGAATAACAAAAAAAAACAACACTTTTTTATTTGTGTAACAGATAAAACAACAAAATACAAACAGTAGTCTTTATATTGAACATTACTTAAGTTTTAATTCAAGCATTTTTGACCTACATTACACATAGATATACAGTATGAAGGCCTCAGTCTCTTCTCCTCGTGTTAAAAGGTAGACACGCCCATAAACTAGAGAAGAAGCCCTTCAGTCTGTGTGTGGTTTACTGGATCGGAGGCATGAATGGACCCCCAACTACTGACATATTTGGCTCGGCTGTTTGACCATTAATCCAC
This sequence comes from Kryptolebias marmoratus, assembly GCF_001649575.2. NCBI lineage: Eukaryota > Metazoa > Chordata > Actinopteri > Cyprinodontiformes > Rivulidae > Kryptolebias > Kryptolebias marmoratus. Next base: position 3,819,072 of record NC_051444.1, read on the forward strand.
TCGGAACAAGCCTCACTTTGTCCCATTTTAAGCGGGGTCGAGCCCTCTCTCTCTCTCCCCCTGCATAAAAATACACTCAGAGCTTTTAAACATGAGCCTGCCAAGTTAAATAAATAATAATAATTTATCACTTTTTCTTGAAGAAGAGCAAAAACTGGGACTTCCTGCGCCAACCTAGAAGTTAAAGGTGTCTGTGAATCGTATTATTTTGGGTTTATATGTTTGTTTGACTGAAGGATCTCCATAATTGATGGTTGTGTACTTTGGTTTCTGTTTTTTGATTTCTCCTTCACGTTGAAACTGAGTTAATGATAGCCCACGGTCTTTGAACGCATCGTTGTTGGTGGCGTTTACAGAAAGTCGGAAGCTTTGTGGCGTTCCAAAAACACAGTTTCCCTCTCCTTTTCCTGTTTCCGAGACCTCCGAGCCTCTTCGGTCTGTTGATTTCTCTTTGGTTGTCCCAGGTTTGCTAAAATAACGAGAACCGTTTGAGCCGACGTCTTGAAAATGTTCTAAAGTCTTTAACACGCTGCCAAGATCAGTCGTGTTACACTTTGACTGCAGGGTTTTAGTGACAGGAATTGACTGAGGGGAAGGCGATCCCCTGGAAGACAACTCCAGGGCTTCACGTGGATCGTCTGTAGTTTTCCTCATTTTCTCGTCCAGGTTTGGACTTTCGAAAGCCTCCCATTGATAATGCACAGGAGAGGAGTCCACACATGTAGTCTGGACACAGCCCAGGTCAGTCAGGTTTTTAGTTAGAGGAGCTGATTGAGAGGAAGGCTTAATCTGATTCACACCATTGGATGTTTTGTTGTATGGGACGGCACACTTTGACAACCATTTTTGGTTGGACATTGGGACATTTGAGTCTTCTATGCTTGGTTTCACATTAGTTGCAGTTATTGTTTCAAAGGATTCCCCTGCAGCTGATCCCCTGGAAGACAACTCCAGGTCTTCGTGTGGATCGTCTGCGGTTTTCCTCATTTTCTCGTCCAGATCTGGACTTTTGAAAGCCTCCCATTGATAATGCATGGGAGAGGAGTCTACACATGCAGACTGGACGCTGCCAGAATCAGTCATATTACACTGTAGATGCAGGTTTTTAGTTAGAGAAGTTGGTGCTGATTGAGAGGAATTTGCACCATTGAATGTTTTGGTGCACTTTGACAACCCTTGTTGGTTGGACATTGGGACATTTAAGTCTCTACTTGCGTCTATGCTTGGTTTCACGTCGGTTTTGGTTATTTTTATGACGGATTCCCCTGCAGCTGATCCCCTGGACGATAACTCCAGGTCATCTGTGGTTTTCCCTGTTTTCTTGTCCAGGTTTGGGCCTTGAGAAGCCTCCCACGGACTTTGCACTGGAGAGGAGTCTTCATATGCGGACCAGACCGGTGAGCAGGTCACGATGGTGGCCACGTGCCAGGTCGGTGGGAGCTCTTCTTGGAGGAGAACTCTGATTGGTTGTGGAAGTGACCAATCAGACACAGAAGCTGAAGAAAGTATCTCCTGACATCCAAATTTAACTGTATTTGTAGTAAATTCTGCTTCTTTAGATGTAGTCTGGATTCCGCTGATCTGTGCTGACCATCGATCTGTAACGTTTGTATCGTAAGATTGATTCTTCGTTTGTTTTAACGAACTGTAAATCTCTTGTTCTGTTGAATCTGTTTGCTCTGCTTTTAAATCTTTCTCATCTTCTGTGCATGGGTTTACCTTTGTTAAAATGTCTACAGCACGATCTAGTTGTGGTTCTTGACCACTTGTTATTTTTGTTTGCTTCAGAGGGTTTTGTTTGACGGTTCGATCTGACGCCTGTTGTTTCTCTCTTTCAAGACAAGCCACCTTCTCTTTGACTATAGGTGGAACTCTGACTCCAGAAAGCTTGAAGTCACTTTTCTTCCGTACGGTAGCTACGTTCTCAAACGTCTCCACTAAGGAGCTCAAGAGGATCCCTCTTCCAATGAGTCTCGGTTGTTTCTTCTGGGTTTTCAGTCCCTGTTCTTTCTGCTCAGCCACAGCAAACTTAGCCACCATCTCCTTCACGCTGCCCCGTCTTTTTAGTCCTTGTGCTCTTTTTGTTCGGTCCCTTGTGTCCCGTTCGGCGTCCTTATCTTGACGAGGCGCTCCTCTGCTGAAGGACAGAGTTCCCACCTCCCTCTGATGTGAGACGAAGGGTTTGGGCGAGGACTTTAGGAACTTTGACTGAAGCAGCTGGAATGTGGTAAGCCGTCGAGATATTTGGTCCTTTGGTCCTTGAACTCCTCCGCACCTCCTTGGTAGTCGGTTTTCTCTGTTGGAACTACTCTTTGTCTGTGTCACAAAAGTCTCACTTTGTAGATTAGGACTATCCGTGGTTTTGGAAGTCCTCATGGCCAGATCCTCTGTTAGGTAGCGTAGAAGACTCTCCAGAATCCCTCGAAGTACCGGTCTGCATTTTGGGTCTCTGATTAGTTTCCTCACTGTACAGGCATCAGGGCAGATCCTGGTTTTCAGTGAATCTGGTCTACAGAGAATAAAGAACATGTGAAACTTAATCCCTGCAGCTCTGTTTGTTTTTTAAAACTGATAGCAACATCCTGAACAGAAATTTGGGAATTAGTCTAAATTAAGCAAACTCCAAAGAACTGATTTATTACATGACATCACTCGTATTTTTCTACCTTGTTAATCTGTCAGATTAAAATAAAAGGAATATTTGAACTTTTGAATTTTCCATTAGTCGTTTTATGCCTGCAGCAAAAGCGAGGATCTTAGATGAACAGTGTTGACATGAATCAAATGTTACGGGTATTTAGTTCAGGGGACAGAAAGGAGTGGCGCAAAAAGGCAAAAATAACATATATGTATATAAAATATGAAGGCAATCCTAAAAATAAATGCAGTTAATAAGAAAAGAGAGAATAGGCACTTGATGCACGATTATTCAGTCAATTTTAATCATCACTTTTTAGAATTTTTTCATTTTATGGTTCTTTGATGCTACCTGATAAGAGCATGACAGTGCAAATGATTAACCACATAACAAACATCTTGTTCTGCAACTTGAAACAGTTTTAACAATTTCACATTTTGTATACATCGATAGATGAGCTAAAAAGGTTTGCATTTATTCTGTCTTTGCTTCTGGTTTTTTGATTTTAGGTAAAAGGAAACTGCTCGACTTTTTCCATATTTTGTCACTTTAAAACCTCAGACCTCAGTATATTTCTCTGGGGTTTTTATGTGATTGACCGACACGAAGTAACACATAAATGTGAAGTGGAAGGAAAATGGTTCATGTTTTTAATTTTTTTATTTTTACAAATAAAAATCTGAAAAGTGTCGGAGCAACTAACTGATTTCAGAAGTCACCTAATTAGTAAATTGAGTCTGTCTATGTGTAATTTATAGTATTTATTTCAGTATAAATCCAGCTGTGCCTCACAGGTTTGTTACAGAACATTAGTGATCAAACGACATCATGAAGACCAAGGAAGTTGGTAGGGGAACTTGAAACCTGAGGTTTTGGCTTTCCAAAGCTTACAATGTAGCTTTGGAACTAATTCCCAGTTAGTTTTACGCCAAGTCAACTCTTCTCATGAAGACCAGGCTAACAAAGACCACTAATGACCCTCAGGAGGGCGGGGAGTGGGATTAATTTGCATGTGAATGTAGCTCAAATAAACAGAGAATCTCATGCAGGGCAAAGCTTTGCAACAGCCTGAATTGGGAAAACTCCTCGGATGAGAAGCAAACGTCTTCAGCCAACAACAAGGTTGAATACAAAGGAACGCCACACTTTTTTAGAGTTGGAAACCATTTGTAATTTTCCTTCCACTTCACAATTATGTGCCACTCTGTGTTTGTCCATCACATAAAGTCCCAGGAAAATATCTCAGTTGTAATGTAACAAAATGTGGAAAAGTTGACAAAGTATAAGTACTTTTTCAAGTTTTCCTATAACCTTTACAGGCTGTTTACAAAAACTCTTTGTGCTCAAAGTTAACAGTGGTTAGCTAAAAAAAGTGAATATCAGAAAGAGGAATTATAATACTTATTTAATAATTCAAATTTCACAAGTTACCAAAAGTTAAAAAGGCAAAAAGTTTAGTTTTTTCCTCTCCTCTCAGGTCTGTCATCGGGCATAAAGTCAAGACAAGATTATATAATCTGATTATATAGAAATCTGTAGCAACTGCTATTTTTTACTTTTTAAAATTGATGACAGATCTGTGGACAGTGGACAGAAAAAAACAAATCAGCGAAGCGAAAAGAAGTGAGAAGAGGACAGGACGCTTCTTCTGGAAGGGACGGGGAGGAAAGCATTTTTTTTTTAGCATCGCATTCAGTTCTTCTGACAGTCTTTAGAGTTCAGATCATTGGCGATCAGGATTACTTGTCTATGCACTTTTCTGCAGATGCGGCTTTGTACAGGGCTTCTCCCAGCTCCTCCAGACGTCCCCTCTTGTCCAGGTCCTGGTACAGGTTCTGGGGAACCTGGTTCAGGCCGTGCATGAGGCCAAAGAGACAACCTGCGATCAGGCCGGTGGCTTCGCTCTCACCTGAAAGAGCATTTTCACAAAGGGTACACTATAAAAACAAACTGTTGATTTTATGTCCAGTATATTTGAGCTAAACTTACCTAAACTAATTTCAACCAATCTTTACTTCTAATAAATCAGATTTAACTATGTTTTTATACTTGTAGCTTCTCAAATAATTGTCAAGTTTAACAATTTTATGCATCGTTTTAGGCAAATAATTTACTTGGTATCAACCAATCATTTACCAATTGGTGAAATTATAACTAGTTTGTCTAAACATCAAAATAAACTTTAGAAAGAAGAGACAGTATTTATGCTAATTGTTGTTTATTAATCAAATAAAGGTAATTATATTAAAGTAGAGAATTGCATTTGCACATTTAACGGCCAATTAACAGTTGGTACGTCCAGGAATTTCGTCATATATTTGCAAAAATAAATGTGGAACTGGACATAAACAGGTGTAAATGTTTACACAAAGAAAAAAAGGACAGATTGATCCCAAAGCTGTGGTTTGTGATCGATAAACTTGGCTAACGCTAGGCTAGCTAGGTAGCTACATGAGCGCTGCAACTAGATATAAATGTAAAAACCGAAACTTCTCAACTCTAAGTTTGATGACTGTTACTAACTTCAGTTTTTACTAAAATGTCTGAAATCTTAACCCATAAAAATCGAGACCAGTTGCTCTCTGTTGGACATCTGACGGCACTGAACCGTTGACCCAAATAAATTTAATTGTTGCTGTAAATCCTGCTGACACGTGTTGCAAAAATTAACCGATAAGCAGTTGTTACAGGAAATAAATATTTGCTTAAAATTTTAATAATAATAATTTTAATAATTAATAAATTTGTGACCACGTGCATTTGTTTACCTTCTGAAACAGCCAAAGTGACTGAAAACAGGTCAAGAATGAAAAACAAAAACAAAAGAGCCGTTTGGGATTGAGAAGTTTGACAATTTTGGTGTTTTTGTATGTATGTACGTTTAGATTTGTTAAGACAAAAATAAAAGTGTTTTGTTTACATTGAGCGCATACCTGCATTTCAGAAATGCATATCAATATATCTGGAAAACTACTGGAGTAAACCTTTTCAAACTTCACCATTTGATTTAATTCAGAATAACCCTTTTTTCCAAGTTTGATTTCATAGTTTGCATTAAGTACCTTTATTACTGTTCAGAAAACAATTGTTTCATTTTTACAGTGCTGCATGTTTTTGCATTTGAAACATCTTCCAGGTGCGGAGCTCTCACCTCCGTGGAACATGGCCCGTTTGCAGAGCTCGGCCCAGTCGCTGCCCGCAGCCAGTAAGGCGTCATACGCGATCATGGGAGCATCGTGACCTCTCCGGCCTGCACGGCCCTCCGAGCTCCAGCGCTTGTACGTCTGTTTTCAAGGGGGGGGGCAGGGAACGTAATAATAATATTAACAGGAAAGTACTGTTGATTAGAAAGAAAAGCCCAGCTTACTTTATCTGTTTCCTCAGCGTCATAGCGGTCAGGAAACGAAGGCTGGTTCTGTCCCTCCTTTTCAATCTCTCGCTCTTCAAGGTAAAACTGCCACTTGGCCTCGAAGTAGAACCAGTTTTCTTGATACTCTGCGTAAGAATGAACAAATACGTTTCCTGTATCTGCTGAGTCATGTTCCCTTTAAAACCTAAACTTAGAATAAAGCAGATTGATGACACTGTTTGTGTTATGCGTAAATTGCAGCAGTTTAACAAGACAAGCCTTTTTTTTTTTTGGTTTTCTTCTGAACACAACCTGCCATGTGCCGTATGGTCTTCCTGCAGTACTCCTCGGCACGGGGGATGACCTTCATGAGCTCGCGGCCCCACGTCACAACAGGCTTCCCCTGGATCGCGTAGGACGCAAACAGCGCCGTTGTCAGGGAGCCAAGGAAGCCTGAAGCCAAGAGTCACAACATGAGAACCTCCGGCCCTCCCGTGTTGACAGCTGAAAGTTTTAACTTTGTCAGAAACAGTGCTGTCATGAACACTGTCACCTGTCGGGTGGTTGTGGGTCATTCTGCCGGTCTCGATGCCGACCTCCACCAGGTTCTCTAGTCTCTCGGGTTGCCAGTACCTCATACCGACACACATGGCTTTAGCTGCTGCTCCAAATCCCGACCCTGGAAACAAACACACACTCTTTACTGCAGCTGATTCAGAATTCTCTCTGTAGGTGTCCTGATATATATTTTTTAATTTTTCGTACATTTTTGCAGTCTAACTACTTCTGCATACTTTGTGCTTTTTTAGCTGTTCATATGTCAAAACGTTTAGCTCATTCAGGAGGTGGGTGCTACGAGGTTTAGATTTTGGAACTTGTATATTTTTCTAAATATTTAACTTTATTTACAAATATTTTGCCCATAGAAGCACACTAAGATCTCTTCAGTACCTTCAAAAACTTTATTTTCCTTAATGGGTAGCAGGTCCATCACAGCTTTCTGCTTCAGCTTTATTTTTGTCTTCTTTTGCTTCTTTTAGTTTTTAGCTACTGTTCTGCTACTTTTGGCTTTGGTTACATTTAGCTTTTAGCTAGCTTTTTTACTTTTAGCTACTGTTTTGCTACTATTAGCTTTTAGCTATCAGCTTGCAACTTTTAATTTTTAGCTAGTCTTTTGCTACTTTGAGCTACTGTTCTGCTACTTTTGGCTTAGAAGTAGCACTTTGCTACATTTAGCTTTTAGCTATTGTTCTCTTACATTAGCTTTTAGCTATCATCCTGCAACTTTTAATTTTTAGATAGTTTTTTGCTACTTTTAGCCACCGTTGTGCTACTTTTGGCTTTGAAGTAGCCTTTTGTTACTTTTAGCTACCTTCTTGCTGCTTTTAGCTAGCTTTTTGTACTTTTAGTGACTGTTCTCCTACATTAGCTTTTAGCTACTGTTTTGCTACTTATATTTTTAGGTAACAATTTGTTACTTTTAGCTTTTAACTGCCATTTTGTTATTTTCGTCTTTTAGCTAGATTTTGTTATTTAGCTTTTAGTTACTGGTTTGCTACTTTTAGCTAGCACTTTGCTGCTTTTAGCTGGTGGTTTGCTACTTTTAGCTAGCCTTTTGCTACTTTGAGCTTCTAGCTACCATTTTGCCTCTTTTAGTTAGTGTTTTGCTATCTTAGCTCATAGCTACCACTTTTCTACTATCATCTTTTAGCCGTTTGCTACATTTAGTTTGCAGTTAGCCTTTTGCTACTTTAAGCTCTTAGCTATTTGTTGTCCTGCTTCAACTTTTAGTTTTAGCTTCAGCTCTCACACTGCATTTTCACCGAAAACCCATTTTCTCCGGCTAAGGTTCATAAAAACGAAAACCTAAAACAATCCGGAATTTCCCGTTACCTTTTTCATTAAAAGGTGTGTGCCAAGCGAGCAGGAAGTTGTGAGGTTTGAGGTGAGCGCAAGCGTCCACCGTGGCCGGATCGGGGGCCCGACCCTGAAGAGACACCATGGCTTCGACATAGAGACGCACCAACTCCCTGTACAGGTCCTCCAGACACCAGTAATCTGGATACACACAAGTTTATATTTCTACCATTACTGGGATATTTTATAGACTTCCATTCATCTATGCAGCCTTGTAAAAGTTAACCTTCCACCACATTAAAACCGGTCTTTGGTCCCCGTAAGGATCACGTGTCCTGACGAGGCAGGTGGTTTTACCAGATAAGGTCCTGAAAAGGTGGCATAAACAGGTACACACACAGTATCTAAGAGTCATTCAGGACTGGCATGCAGGGTGAGATAAGTGGTGCTGCGATGAGCTAAATTTAGCCTCTCTCTACCACAGATTAAACCCAGAATACCTGAGGTGCAAAATGAGTCACTTCTTCAAACTACGAGTTAATCATCAACTTGTTTTTTTTTAGAGGGGAGCATCTGTGCTGACAAACAGCGCCGCTAACGTGGTGCTCTAAGACTTTTAACCAACTTCAAAGATTTTGTTAAACAATCAGGGAGGATATGCCTGAAGTTCACATGTGAGGAGATTAAACAGATTTATTGGACACTGTGTTGAAATGTGGGTGATCATGTAACTGCTAGCAAACTATCTGATGAACCAGTGAACCTTATCTAACACAAAGAGGCCGATAACTCGGTCGGTTCTACGGATAATGAGCTCTAATTTGGTGTGGCGGTAGCTGAGACTGATCCCTAACATGTACTCTGAGGGCTAACAGATCACCTAGGATCTTTATTTGAAATCACTCATTGCACAGTCATGAAAACTGGTACAAAAAAAGGCTAAATTTGTGACCGGAAACAGCTGAAGTGACTGAAAATAGGTCAACAATGGAAGTCTGATAGTTTTAATGTATTTATGCTCAGATTTGTTAAGTTAAATATGCAGATAAAAGTGTTTTGTTTACGTTGTTTATGCGTTTCAGGACTCTATATCAATATATTTTTGGAAAACTACCCGAGTAAACTCTTTTAAACTGCACTGTTTGATGTAGTTCAGGATGAACTTTTTTATGTTTGATTCGTGGTTTGCAATTGGTACCTTGTTAAAAATTAAAAAACAACAAGTGATGCTTTTTAATTGCTTCTAAGAAAGAGTAATACTTACAATCTGTCTAATGAAAAGATCTAGACATACAGAAAGTGTAGAAGGTCACGCCACTTTTATCTGTCTTTCTCAAGGTTTGTTATGTTTCCTTCAAATACTCAAGAACTCTTTTAATCCAGCAGCTATCAGCCTCAGAAAGGAGAGGTGTTTACGATGTTTATGTACCTCAAATTGCCTCTGTGGGGTAATAGAAACATCTCGAACCACGAACATAAACAACATGCCTCACATGCCGGGCTTGTGTGGATGTATAGGGAATGGCATGCTGGATTGGAGCTAAATAGGGCCTCGTAATCTCAAGAGATGTCATCGCCGTTTTTTTCTTAGAGCCGCCGCCATCGGCGACGAGCTGCAATCTGCAGCCAAAACTCGATACGGGAAGATTAAAGAGGGCTCTGGCCCGCTATTGTTCAGAGGATCAGCTTTTCCAAAGTGGGCTATTTTGGACTCTTCGGTCCCGGGCAACATCCTGCAGGAGGGGGTTTGAGATGACATTTGGATGAGGGCATCCTAAACTGAATTAAGGTTTTCTTTGATGCAGAAACGAGTGGCAGCATTTCAGCAGGTTTGGTCGTTCACCTGTCGGCCTCCGTCCATTTTATATGAGAAGAAATTCAGTTTTTCTTCTAAATAAACTGAACTAAAAGGCCTTCCTAAACTGAACTTTTTTGATTTATTTCAAGTTAATTTAAGTTTACAGAGAAGTTATGTTATATTGCTTTCACATCCTTTTTCGAAGCTCGTAAAAATGATGATGTCACTTAATTTTTTTCTACACGTACCTGTTATGAGTGCTTCGGCTGTGGTCATGAGCATCAGCGCCGCGTCGCTCAGAGGCCAGTTATCCGGGTCCAGTTTCAGAGCCTCCAGCCCCCCCAGAGAGGCCAGCTCCTCCTGGATCTTCTTGCCCGACGTGCAGCTTTCCCATCGGCCCTTTCTGTAGCCCAAAGCGTCGCCAGCTGCTCCCAGAACCATGGCTGCTTTGAATTTCTCCATGACGCTGCTGCAGGGTTCTCTCACATCGGCTCGCCAAGCAGAAACCAAAATGCTCTCCTGGATGGAGAACTTGAGTTTTAGTTGCTCTCAAACCTTCTTGTTTGGTCTATTTGCTCCAGAACATCTCAGGGAAGCTCAAACCCTTCCAACACTCTTCTCTGTCTCCACCAGTTTCCCATCCTCAGAGCTCCACTCTAATATTTTCAGCACTGAAAGATTCAAGCACCAAGTCTCGCCAGCATGAAATTATTATCAGCCTCTTTGTGTTGGGAGGAGGAGGAGGAGGAGGAGGTGAGTAGAGCTGCGATCAGGTGTCTCCTAAAAAGGCGATCCCCCCCTGATCCCGGAGCGCCGGGCGGCGATCGGGGCTGGACTCAGACGAGGAGATGCTAATGCGCTGCTGGGCACGAGTGCAAGCATGTCCAGCTGCTGGTGCTGGAGCTTAGGGGGATCCGACTCGTCCCGTGGGAGGATAGGAAGTCAGCATCACCCTCCAAACCGCCCCATTACTGAACCTCTATTTTTAAATGCATTCAGTAATGATTTCCTGCCATGACAACATTTGTTTTGACCTGAAAGACTTATCAATCCTCCCGGTTTCTTTATTATATTAACGCCAAAAGGCCAACAATCATGTTGTTGCCGGTGTCTGCCTGTTAGCAAAATATCTCATGAACCGCTGGATGTAATTATCGGATGTACGTCTGAAACTCTTTAACAATTGGAGTCGACCACATTAAAGGTGGCTGCCACAGCCAGCTGAATTTAAAACACACAAAAATGGCCTCAACTCTGTCGATTTTACAGATATTGACCAAAACTTTGGTGTGGTAGTAGCTGAGACTGAGCGCTTGCACTCATTTGTTTAAAATTTGGCCATTAACTATTTGCAGTCAACTGTCTGTTAGCAAAATATCTCACGAAGCCACTGGATGGATTTTAATGAAACTTTCAGGAATTAATCATCTACAACTGATTAACCTTTTGTTAGGCAGTCCAATTTAAGATGGCCGCCACAGCCAGTTGAACTTAAAAAAACACAAACCTGGATATAAGTCATTTCACTTTATGGATATTGAGGTGAAATGTGGTGTGGTAGTAGCTGAGAGTCATGTCATTTCTCAACGTAAGTCTAAAAAGTCCGACATTAAAGGCGACTTCCAGGAGCGCCATGCCTTTAATTCAACAAGTGTTGGATAATTAGTTCATTTCTCCTTTTAGGAGTTATCCACCCTCTCGGTTTCTGTTTTCTCCTTCAAATGTTGCGACTCAGGAGGCTTCATATGAACCTTTGTTTTAGTTTTTGAGTGAAGGAGGAGCTGGTGATGATACGCAGCAGGAATGTAACCTGATAAGAGACGACTGTTACCAAGCCGGGTCGTCTAAACTCTCTCTCTGCTTCTCAGCAGGATCTTCAATATATTTTCTGTTTCTTTCCATGTGATTTACATATTTAATGACAACATTGGCTTCTATGAACACCTCCAGATTGGCGTTGGATCGTAGTATTTACATTTAACCAGCTCCTGTTGCTTATCTCAGGTGAATCATCTGTCGGCCTTCCTGAGCCGCCGTGCAAACCATCAGTTTCCAGTCATTCAGCTGGCCAAAGAACCGATCCGGCAGAACCATTTTTAGAACAACCTGCTTTATTAACACGTTTAGAAAATGGGATCGAGCTCTTTTTGATCCGCAAATTTCCATTTTCCGAACAGCAACGAGTAATAATGTTTTAACAAATACGATTATGGAGCAGAAAGACCCTCAGAGACAAAATGTACCAACGTTTTCTGAACCAAACACAAACTGTCAGCTGTCCAAACCTCTGAGAGAAAAACATTCAAAGAGTCAGTTTGTAATAAAACTACAGACATCAAATATAGTCATGTTTATTCTGAGCTAAATTCAGAATCAGTTTAAACTAATTTAAGTCCAAATTCCTCCACACTGCCACGGTTTATGACGGACCTCTGTTCACTGTGCAAAAGTCTTGAGTCGTCCCTCTTTTCTTTTTGTTTTGCCTCCAAGTTTCCACTCATTTTCAATCCGATAACTGAGCATTTTCAGAAGCAAGTTTTTTTTTGTTGTTCTTACTAAGCCTCTTAACGCTGACATAAAAAGGCTCCTGGCCTAACTAATGTCAAAACATAAAACAACTTAGTGAAGAACCAGTTTTAAATTGGATCCTGAGGGTCATGAAATAATATTTAGGCACCAACAAGGTGATGCTTCTCTCAGGGCTTTGATGGAGTTTTTATTTTATTTCTTAAAGACGTGACATTCAGACACCGTTCATCTGCTGTAGATATATATATATGTATATATATTTAAATCCTGGCTCTTCTACTTCTTCTTTCGTCTTCCACTTTCCTTGCTTTTATAAATCACATAATCTGCTGTCGTGGTAAAGGTGCGTGGAGCGGACAGAAAATAAATGAAAAAGCAGCCAAAGTTCCAAAAAAAAAAAAAAAAAAAAGAAGGAATGATCCAGATCAGGTTGAGATTACAAAGAGTCTGGAAGCAAAACATGAAGAAAATAGTTGGAAGCTTCGTACTTTTTTAACAAAAAGGCAACTATTTACCCTGAAACAAGCTGCGGTTCTGTGAAAAAAACAACAAATATGAAACTAGCTGTGTTTCGGTGACAACAACCTGCAGAACAAGATCACTGTTGTTGTCAAAACGACCGCTACCTGAGCTCCACCTGAGCTCCACCTGACCTCCACCTGACCTCCACCTGTCACGCTGCATTTAGGAACGATTAAATGTTTGTTTATTGCTGCACCGGCTGGTGTCTGTAAAAAGGCTCATGTCTTTGATTTATTGCTGTCATCCTCAGGAGAATCAGCCATCGTTTAACCCAAACAGCAGCAGGAAACCTCCCAACGGTGTAAACAAACATTTTGTGCGTGTTCTGATTGTTTTAGAGTTGATTGGACCCACTGCGGTCACTGTAGAGTAAAAAGTTCTGTTTCAATCCCAGGTCAGTCTGAGCAGCGATGTGTCATTTTATAACCACCTAATTAAGCACAGTGTTGACTTTACTGTATAAACAGCAGATGATGGCCGTCAGCTCGTCGTTTTAAGGGTTAAAATCTCTGTGGCATCACTAATCATTGTGTATGAGCCTTTATGACTGACAGGCCACTGAGTTTAATGAGCAGGTAACTGACGTCCGATCACAAAAACGTTTTACTGCCAGGTCTGAACAGGGCCTGTGAGTCCAGGGGGTCACACGCTGCAAAACGGAGAAAAAATAAACTAAATAAAAGCTTTAGCATTTAAAAAAATACATTTCCAAAATGATTCTTGTGCCGGAAATGTTTCTGTTCTTTTAAAACAGGGCTGTGCAGCTGCAGAGGTATGTAACGTTTTCACACTCGCTCTGCGAATCATGATTTCCTAACGTCTTGAAAACGAACCCCGGACCTTAACACTCGACAGAAGAGACCATAAATTCCACAACCCCACTAAGACACACAAACCACAAACAATAAACACGATTTCTCAGCTCCTAATGTGTTTGAGAGCAACGTATCGCCGTTCACCTCAGCTTACGCGGCTGAAAACGTGCAAATTTTGACCCACTGTTCCCCTCACATCCAGATCTCTGCATTTAGACTAACAGCTCAGCCACACTCTGCCTCACGAGTCCACAGAAGCTGCTGGTTTAAGTCCTCGGTCCTGGTGTTCTCCTCGTTTTCATGCTGCAAATCCAGAGTCCGTCGTCTCCCGCAGACCGCGACAACAACAAAACGTTCCCTCTCCATTTCACTCCCCTCCCGAGGCAACCTTTGCAGTTAGAAGCTCGATCTCAAACTGATTTCTTTTTGGCTCGTTTTGCGTCGAAAAACCTAAATTGGGAAAAGAAAAAAACAAACTGCATCCGTTGCGTGAAGCAAACACTACGTCATGTTGCGTTTATTCGCCGTCACAATCGGCCGAGCAAACTCCACGAAGTCGTCAATGAGGACAGGCCAGGCTCCTGAGGAGAGGACGAGAATAAAAGACCAAAATATATATTGATTTTTACAGAATAAATGAGACACTCGGCCCAAAAAGCCTTCCTTCCACTTTATGGTTTCCTTAGTGGAGTTTCAGTGCTTCTGTTTATCGGCTCACCTTCCTCGTCATAATTCGACATGTCGTCTGCAATCATGTTGCCAAAGTCCAGGAGGAGGTTCCACGTGTCTTTGGGAATCGACCGCCTGTGATGCTCCTGAACGCAGCACAGCTCAGGGTTAAAATCCAGACCAAGAACCGGATCTGAGGAGGTCCGCTCACACAAACACAAAACACCGACGGGATCTAACAAAAACGTTCAGCGCTAACCAGGAGGAAGCGGTTCCACAGATCCAGGAACTTGAATCGACCCGTGAGAACCAGATTCCAGTAGGCCACGGCCATGTCCAGGTCTGCAGGAGAAAACAACGAGCAGACAAGTCACAGATTCACTGAGAGCTGAGCAACTGATGGACAAGCTGAAGCTGAGTTCAGCTAAAAGGAGGAGGACACTAGCTTAAAGCTAAAAGAAGCTAAATGCTAGCTAAGACCAAACTCAGTAAAATGCTAGCTAAAAGTAGCAAAGCTCAAGCTGTAGGACAAATGTAGCAAAAATGGTAGCTAAAAGTAGGAAAAATCTGGGTAAAAGTAGCAAGACAGAAGCTAAAAGTAGAAAAAGGCTAGTTAAAAGCAAGAAGTATCAAAAGGCTAGCTAAAAGCAGCAAAATGGTAGCTAAATGATGCAAAAAGGTAGCTGAAACTATGAAAAAGCTGGGTGAAAGCAGCAGAACAGTAGCTAAAAGTAGAAAGGGGCTAGTTAAAACTAAAGGTAGCTAGCTAAGAGAAAGATATAACAAAATGCTAGCTAGAAGCTACAAATAGCAGAATGGTAGCTAAAAGCTAAAGCAGCAAAAGGCTGGCTAAAAGCAGCAAAAGGCTAACTGGAAGCATAAAAAATAGCAAATGGGGTAGGTAAAAGTAGGAAAAAGCGGGGTAAAAGTAGCAGAAAAGTGGCTAAAAGTAGAAAAAGGCTAGTAAGTAAAGGTAGCAAAATACTAGCTAAAAGCAAGAAGTACCAACAGGCTAGCTAGAAGCTAAAAGTAGCAGAATCGTAGCTAAAAGCTATTTGCAGCATAAGAAGACACAATCAGAGCCTGCAAAGAGAAGAATGGTTTTGAAGGAATTAAAAACATCTTAATAAATTGTTACGAGGAACATTTTTGTAAATAAAGTTAAACATTTTCAAAAGTCCCAGCAGCCATCAGCTGAATGAGCCGAAGGTTTTAATATACGAACAGCTAAAACAGCACAAAGTCTGCAGAAGAAGTGAAAAACAGCCATGTGAATGCTAAGTCATAGATGGCTTTTATTCATTTTAAAACAGAAAACTTTTGTTCCAATATGTCGGACACACATCTGCCTACCTAAACCCTTCTGGCCTGGATTCTTGGCGAAACTGAAGGTGAACTGGTAGAAGTCTTTGAACTTGGCGGCGTCGTTCAGCTCCAGCTCCAGCCTGGGAAGGACCGACTTCAGTTTTTCAGGACTGTCGCAGCTGAAAGGCATGAAGGAAACCGTGAAGGAAGCCGTGAAGGAAGCCGTGAAGGAAGCCGTGAAGGAAACCGTGAAGGAAACCGTAAAGGAAGCCGTGAAGGAAACCGTGAAGGAAACCG
>NC_051444.1:3858346-3864073 GCF_001649575.2 Kryptolebias marmoratus
GAAGGAAACCGTGAAGGAAACCATGAAGGAAACCGTGAAGGAAACCATGAAGGAAACCATGAAGGAAACCGTGAAGGAAGCTGTGAAGAACCGTGAAGAACCGTGAAGAACTGTGAAGGAAACCGAGAAGGAAACCGTGAATGAAACCGTTCGGACGCATGAAATGATAACCCGTCATCCGACGCAGGTCATTTAAAGTCGAAAGGCCCGTTACCCTAACTCCGCCATGCCGTCGAGGAACTCCTTCCTGCTGAACTCGCACTGCGTGGTGGCTCTGAACTTCCAGGCCACCAGCAGGACTCGGATGCTGGCCGGGTCCAGACTCAGGTCGTCGCAGAACTGCTGGATCCCATCGACGCCGATCTTATTCTCATCGTGAGGGTCTGCAAATTAAAAGAAAAAAACAGGAAAAGAGGTGAGCAGGACAAAGAGTCGCACCTGAACATTCGGTGGTGTGAAAGCTGAGTCGGCTGTTTCCTGTTTTTTATTTTTTTATAACGATTTTTACATTTTTTACAAATATTTACCCATAGAAATACATGGAGATCTCTACATGCTGCTTCAGCTGCTGGCTCTGTTTTTATCTTCTTAGCTACTTTTAGCTTTTATCTACTATTTTGTTACTTTTAGCTAGCCTTTCGCTATTTTAATTTTTAGGCTAACATTTAACAACTTTTGGCTTGTAGTTAGCCTTTTGTTTATTTTTGTAAGCATTTTGCTACTTTTAGCTTTTAGTTAGATTTATTTACTTTTAACTAGCCTTTAGCTACTTTAATTTTAAGGCTAACAATAAGCTGCTTTTAGCTTCTAGTTAGCCTTTTGTTTGTTTTAGCTAGCCTTTTACTACTTACTTTACTTTTTTACATTTACCTAACCTTTTTCTACTTTTGGCTATTAGTTAACTTTTTGCAACCAGTAGCTTTTAATTAGCCTTTTAGCTAGACTTTTGCTACTTTTAGCTTGAATTTTGCTACATTGAGCTAGCTTTTTGCTACATTCAGGTTTAAGCTAGCCCTTTGCTACTTTTAGCCAATTTTTGCCACTTTTAGTTGGCTCTTTGCTTTTTGTACTTAGCTTTCTTTTGTTACTTTTAGCTTTTAGATACTACTTTGCTACATTTAGCAAATGTTATGCTACGTTCAGCTCACATTTTGCTACTTTTAGCTTTTAGCAACATTTTGCAACTTTTGGTTTACAGCTAGCATTTGTTTCTTTTAGCTAGTAATTTTTTTGAAGTTTAAAGTTTTTCATCAAACTCTCGTGTGCCTCTGTATCTGCTGTAGAGCTGCTCCAGCTTCTTGCGGTCCACCAAGGATTTCATGGGTTCTCCGTAGCGCCGGGCCGGAAGGTTCTGGTCGTTCTCGTCGGAGGCGGCTCCTAGCATCGGCTCATTCTGGGTCAGGCGGTAACCGGCTGTCCTCTCTCTTCGGCTCTGGCTGTAAGGAACGTAAACAAACCCAGGCGTAAAGACACATATACTGATTTATTTCATAAAAATATCTGACGTGTGTTACGATGACGGGATGGAAGTGGAGCCATTTTGATCAAACCTTGTGACTTTATCCATGATCTCATGAGTATATGCTGAGGGTGAAGCTTTAAGCAAAATATGCCAATATACCATGCCAAATTTTGGCATGTCTGGCAATCTGTAAAATTCACAGAGTTAGAGATAATTTTGTGTTTGTTAATCTGTGGCGGCCATCTTGAGTTGGGTTGACTCCAACCTTTGACCTGAGTGATCGTTTTGGGACATTTACGTTAATGAAAGTCAGTTATTTTATGTGTTTGTCGTGTGAAGACCTTCTTCCCCTCGTTTTGTCTGTTTTGTTTTCGGACGGAACGCTGACCTCTGACCCTCAGCAAGCTCTGAGCCTAAACCTGTCTCCTTGTTGTGGTCCTAATCTTAATTTAAAGTAATTACTTAATAGTCATTCCTCACAATAATATTCCCTAAACTCTTAAATGTTTATTGTTGGTTCTAATTTTTCATCTAATAAAATTATAAAGCAGGTGGTGTGCACCACAGGTGTCCCATCTCTAAATATCAACACTTGAACTTCCACTTCCTAAAGAAACCCTGGACCGACAGGAACAGGACAGGACAGGACAGGACAGGGACAGAAACGGGGACAGGGACAGAGGACACCTCGGGACCGGGTTCAGCCTCCATGTCAGTGACAGCCGGTGTCGGTTCTCCTGGTTTCTCTTTTCGAATTTCACCTACAATTTCGTCCACCCGCCGTTTTAGCAACTCCCCAAATATCCGTAATGCGCATGCGCATGAAGAACGTAGCCCGCACAGCATCATGGGAACTGTAGTTGCCGAGCTTTATAACTTGAATCACTCACATTTTCAGCTCAATATAGTTGTAATAGAAGTAAAACTTTTAGGCAATATACTTGATTTCTTATTAGTTAGTTTGTTTTTTACAAAACTTTACATTCTGCATTTAAAATATAAAATTTTAGTGTCGCTTTAAACTCTGCTGTACAAACCGGTCAACGCTGAAGTTGGCTTCCGATTCATATCGCTAAAGGGCTATTCCACCAAAATCTATTTATTCTTTAATTAGCTTTAGTTCAATAACTGCAACACTTAGACTTTTCAAACCTGGACTGGACTGTCCTACACTAAAAGCAGAATTTCTATAGTACAGTTTGTGAATCGTGAAGCTTATATTCTTTTTCTGAAATTTTAAAAAGGGACCAATTCTGTTTTTTTTTTTGTTGTTTTTTTGGCACCTGAATCACACTAGCAGTTTAAATATTTCTATAGTTAGACGCTTTAAACCTGGATTAAATTATTCTATAATGGAAGCAGATTTTTTTTTAAAACAGAGTTTGTGATTTTACCTTGTATTTTACTTGTGAAAGTTCAATAAATAACTGTTTCTGTGGTCTTTCTTGTTGTTCTCGTTCAGCGTTTGAACACTGGAACAGTATTGTAGTTTTTGACAGATCATTCCGTACAACGAAACAGCCTAAATGCTGTAGTTTTCAGAAAATTGACCTATTTCAGTGTAGTTCAGATGCTATTAATATTAAACAAAGCGCTAAAAAATTAAATTTCTTGAACTTTCACAAACAGAATGAAGGTTTCCCAAAAATCTGCTTTGAATATAGAATAATCTAGTCCAGGTTTGACCAAATGGTGTTGCACATTTTGAGCTAGAACGGATCAAAGATTTTTTTAAATTAAACGGAATAGCCCTTTAATCGAGTGTTTGGAATCAGAAGCGAACTTCAGTCGACGGGAACGTCGCTTTAAGTCGGAGAGTTTTGTTGTTATTCGAGTAAATAAACAACAACAAACAACCGTTTTAAAGCGTTACTGTGAGACCAAAAACCAAAATAGGAGCTGTTTGGTTCTGAAAACAGCCGACACGTCTGAAAACAATAACAAGAGATTAAAAAACTACAACTCCCAGAGCAAATCCCACGGAGATGTTTCGGAAGTAATCTGAATTATGTTCGGGAAAAAACGACGCGTTTGTTCGGTTTAAGCTGCCATTTAAAGTCGCGTTAACTCGAGCGATTACCGATTGTTATGCTAATCTTGGTTAAATATAATAAAAAAAATATTTAATAAAAAAATAGGACGCGTTAGCGGCTGAAGTCAGGCGGCTCCGATGGAGGTGCGACAACTTCCGAGGAGTTATTTTTAAAAATAAATAAACAAAATACAAACTTTAAGTTCAGCCGAGACGTCCTCCGTGGCGGTTTTAAGGAAGCGGCTCTCCGTTTGTCTCCCCCCCTCCTTCTCCTCTCACGCCGGCCGGAGGTCAGGGAGGCGCCCCGCCGCTGGAGGCTCGCTGAACCCGGGGAAGGACGCGATGAGGCGGGGGAGGGGTTGGCCGAGCCGCCGCCGCCTCCTCCTCCGGACAGCAGCGTGATTGTTCCCGGTGTTCCTCCACACTCCGAGCCCGGAGAGGTCTCCTCGCTCCGCAGCGTTTTTTCCCTGGAACCGATGGAGGATTCTAGGTGTTTTCTGGTAGGTTTTAACAAATATTCCCATTTAAGTTTTTTTGTTAGATACTCTTATTTCAGCCGTTCTTCAGCTGTTTCGGCTGCTGGGACTTTTAGTTTTGGTAACTTTTTTCCTTTTAGAATATTTATTAGTTTCTCCATAAAAACACCCGGAGATCCTTTAAAAACATTATTTTGTTTAAAATCTGCTTCAGCTGCTGGCTCTGATTTTATCTCCTTTGGCTGCTTTTAACTTTAGCTACTGTTGAGCTTTCAGCTAGGCTTTTGTAACTTTTAGCTACAACTCATCCACTCTTTGGCTTTTAGCTACCATCCTGCTAATTTTGGCTTTTAGTTCACCTTTCCAACTTTTAGTGTTTAGCTATTTTTAGATTTAAGCTTGTGTTTTCCTCCTTTTTGCTTTTAGCTGCTGTTCTGCTAGTTTTAGCTATTAGCTCACCTTTTGCTACTTTTAGCTTTAATGTAGGATTTTTGCTATGTTAAGCTTTGAGTTACTATTTAGCTACTTTTAGTGTTTAGCTGTTTTTTTAGATTTAAGCTGTTTTCCTCCTTTTTGCTTTTAGCTGCTGTTCTGCTAGTATCAGCTTTTGCTACTTTGAGCTTATAGCTAGGCTTTTGCTGCTTTTAACGTGCAGCAAATATTTAGCTTTTAGCTACAGTTTAGTTGCTTTTAGCTAGGCTTTTGTAAGTTTTAGCTACAATTCGTCTAATCTTTGGCTTTTAGCTACTATCCTGCTACTTTTAGCTTAATTGTAGGATTTTGCTACTTTAAGCTTTTAGTTAGCATTTCCTACTGTTAGCTATTTATAAAGTTAAGCTAATGTTTTCCTCCTTTTTGCTTTTAGCTGCTGCTCTGCTAGTTTTAGCTTTTTAAAGTCTTTAGCTGTTTTTAGTTTTAATCTAACATTTGGCAACTTTACATTTTTAAAATTAGCATTTTGCTACTGTTAGCTCGTGTTTTGCTCCATTTTGCTACCTCTTGGCTACTGTTTAGCTTTAAACTACTGTTCTGCTACTTTTAGGTTTAGCTAGCATTTTGCTGCTTTTAACATTTAGCTAGCTTTTTGTTACTTTTAGCTTTAAGCTAGTGTACTACAGTAAGTAGTTTGTTAGTAGTTAATAAAGTAGTTCTTGAGAGAAGATGGCGTTTCAGCTGTTTTGGTCAAACCTTTAAAGGAACGTATCAGTGTTCCATTAGATACTGGTTCCACTGGTTCTTGCTTTAGTTTTTGCTGATGGACTCGCCCGGACTGCGCTGATCTGTCCTTCTCTTTGGTTCCGTGTCCTCCAGGTCTCGCGGTCCTCGCTTAGCCCCTCGTCCCGGTGAAGACCAGATCCGAGGTTTTTTGATGCGGGCCGTGTTCTGGCTGCTGTGCCTCGGCCTCGCGGTGCCGCTTAGCCTCGCGGGGCCGCTCGGCGCTCTGCAAAGGGACCAGGTGGCCCGGCATGCCGTCAAGCTCTACCGCGGCAGAGCGACCACGCCCAGCCACAGCTGGCTGGCTAAGAACTGCAAGCAGCTGGTGGGCCTCCTGCGCCAGAAGAACGTAGCCATCAAGAAGCTGGCAGCCGCCGCTGGTGCTGTTGGAAAAGACCGAAGCCTTTCAGAACCGGAGAAGCAATTCCAGGTAAGAGATTCAGGGCGACAGACGAAACAAAGGTGTAGTTTCTGTGGTCCAGGTGTAGTTTCTGTGGTCCAGGTGTAGTTTCTGTGGTCCAGGTGTAGTTTCTATGGTCCAG
>NC_051444.1:3865011-3904719 GCF_001649575.2 Kryptolebias marmoratus
TGTAGTTTCTATGATCCAGGTGTAGTTTCTATGGTCCAGGTGTAGCTTCTATGGTCCAGGTGTGGTTTCTATGGTCCAGATGTAGTTTCTATGGTCCAGGTGTAGTTTCTGTGGTCCAGGTGTGGTTCCTATGGTCCAGGTGTAGTTTCTATGGTCCAGGTGTAGTTTCTGTGGTCCAGGTGTGGTTCCTATGGTCCAAGTGGGGTTTCTGTGGGAAGAAAAAACAAAGAGAAACACAGAATAATGACAGCAATAATTGTAAATACAAACATGGAGAGCAGAACGAGGACATGTGGTCAGTTTGTCCTCCAGCAGTCTCAGCCTATAGCAGCAGGACTAAGGGATAGCTCAGGAAACCCAAACCTACCCTAACTATAGGATTTATCAGAAATGAAAGTTTTTCAAGTAGACAGGGTGTCAGCCTCAGGGACAGAAACTGGAAGTTAATTCAACAAGAGAGGAGTCTGAGAACAGAAAGCTGTGCCTCCAGTTCTACTCTTGGAAACTCTAGGAACAAGTAAACCACCTCTGTTAGGGAAATATTATTTTTTAAATTTTGTTCTGAATTTGACAGGAAGTCAAAGGAGAGAAGCTAAAACTGGAGAAATGTGATCTCTCCTAGCTCTGATCAGAATTCATTTTGGACCAGCTGAAGACATGTTTTTGGACACCGGGATGATAAAAAAAACTTTTATTTTGAAATCAGAAGACTGTCCTGGCGTTGTACATCATGTGTGCTCATTTGGGACGTGGTTGTCTTTGTCACACTAAAAACTAAAAAAAAGCACAAAGTAAAAAATGGCTCATTAGAGAAGCAGTGAAGTCAGGGTTCGAGTGGAAAAACAGAATTAATTTCCCCCGGGACGAATTTTAGACAAAATTACAAGAAAACCTGCAAATGTCCATTTTGGATCCCCCTGAACAACGCAAACCACCAACTAAATCCGGGATATTTGCCGTGGGTTTGCATAAGTATTTAAGACAAAATATGAAACTACATTGAGAAGAGTTGGAGTCCATTTTGAGAGAAATGTTGTGTTGCAGATTTTTCAGACATGTTCGAAACCCCAGTGGGCCAAGAGCGAGACCCTGCGGCTCACACGAGGCAACTGAAAACCCTGGAGAACGTTGGGATACCGCCTCACGAATGCCACACCTTAAGGTGCTACACCACCTTAAAGTGTGCCATTAAAGCCTCGCACCCCCCAGTTTGGGAGCCACTTCTTCAGAGGATTAATTCACGGACTCGTACTTAGCAAACAGAAGAAGCCTGGACAGAAAACAGGCGAGCGCTGACAGCCAAGTTAAAATAGCCGCACCTACGTCAGGCATCGGAGAAGCAGTCAGGTCGGGTTTCAGAATCTGTGAGTCAGTCGGTACATAAGGAAGGGCTCGACCGCAATCCACACCTCAAATACCTTTGTACACAAAGGATGAGCAATTGTCAAGATCATAAGAGATCAAAAACGCGACACTGATTCAGCTGGTCCAGGTGGAAGCAGCGGGCGTGTCTCCGAAAGTCCAATCTGAGAAATAAACCTAGACCTGTGTGGTGGTCTTCAGGGAAAATGAGAGGTCTAACGGTTCGCTGGTGTCCTCTTCTTCCTGCCTTAAGGTGCACACTCTGGAGGTTTTTCAGAAGGAGCTGAATGAGAGCGAGAACCTGGTGTTCCAGGCAGTTCACAGCCTGCAGAGGGCGCTGCAGGGGGACTACAGGGACGTGGTCAACATGAAGGACAGCAGCAGACAGAGGCTGGAGGCCCTCAGGGAGGCGGCCATTAAGGTACGACAGTCAGCAGCAGCGAGTTTGAAAAATATCCCATGAGCCCTTGGGCAGATCGGAATGAAACCGGCTGAGCGGTCTCAGAAGACCCCCCAAAAACGGTGGTTTTGTTGCAACCCTTTCAGGAGGAACAGGAGTACGTGGAGCTGGTGGCTGCAGAGAAGCATCAGCAGGAGGCCGTGAAGAGCGCTTTGACCCAGAACAAGAGTCTGTCCTTACTGGACGAGATCCTGGAGGACGTCAGGAAGGCGGCGGACCGGCTCGAGGAGGAGATCGAGGAGCATGTGTTTGACTACAACAAACAGGTCAGAAGGTTACTGTAGCTTTTAGGTGGGTGGGGCTGCATGTTCTTACGTTTCCTCTCATCGGGGCGCAGATGAAAGGAGTGAACGTGGAAGCAGTGCTGAGGGTGGAGGACGAGGAGAAAGGAGGAAAGGTGAAGAACAAGTCCAGGAAGGTGGAGGTGGAGGAATATCTGGGGCTGAGCATGCTCATCGACTCTCAGAACAACCAGTACGTTCTGACCAAACCCAGAGACTCCACGATGCCCAGAGCCGACCATCACTTCATCAAGGTCTGCTTCCCTGCAGCTCCGCTCCTTCGGCTGCGAACCGTTTCAGTCGGTTGTAGAGACGGGATTAAGGTAGCAGCTGGTCGCTTTTACTCGACAGGACCTGGTGTCGGTGGTGATGCTGTCCCTGCCTTGTGGCTGGGTCTGCACCCTGGTGGGTCTTCCTCCCATGTTTGGATACATCATCTGCGGCGTCCTGCTGGGTCCTTCTGGTCTCAACAGCATCAAGGTGAGGGTTTCGGTGCCAGAACGTCGGTTCGGACCTGAAAGGTTTTTCAAACCACCTGTTTGGTTCTGTGTCCTGCAGTCCATCGTCCAGGTGGAGACTCTGGGGGAGCTGGGCGTGTTCTTCACCCTCTTCGTGGTCGGACTGGAGTTCTCGCCTGAGCGCCTCCAAAAGGTAGGTGAGGAGAGCATTAGCTTCAGGTGACGGCTAACAGGACTTTATTAGCTAAAGATGAGCTAAAGATGAGCTAAAGCTGCTTTTGTTCGTTAGTCGGGACGTGTTGGAAAATATGAAACAACTAGAGGAACAAACGCTGAGAGCTGAAGAAGCTGAAAAGTTAAAAGAAGCAGATTGCCAGCTAAAAGCTAAAAACAATATAAGGCTAACTAAAAGCTAAAAGTATCAAAGGCTAGCTTAAAGCTAAACGTTTTAAAAGGTTCATTTAAAGCTAAAAGTTTTAAAAGGTTCATTTAAAGCTAAAAGTATCTAAAGGCAAGCTCAAAGCTTTGGAGCTATAAATCTTTAGCTAAAAATAGCTAAACGCTAGCTCAAACCTAAACTAACTAAAGCTTAAAATAACAAAAGGCAAGCTAAAAGAAGCAAAAAGGCTAGCTGAAAGCTAAAAAAATTTAAAAAGTTAATTTAAAGCAGAAAGTATCAAAAGGCTAGCTCAAAGGTAAATGTAGCAAAAGGTTGTCCTAAAGCTAAAAGTAGCTAAAAGCTAGATAGAACTTAAAAGTAACAAAAGATTAACTAAACATTTAAATAACAAAAGGCGAGCTAAAAGTAGCAAAAGACTAGCTGAAAGCTAAATGTAGGAAAAGAGTAGCTTACATCTAAATGTAGGGTTGCTTAAAGCTAAAAGTAGCTAAAAGCTAGCTAGAACCTATAAGTAATCAAAATACTAAGCTTAAAATAACAAAAGGTAAGCTAAAAGAATCAAAAGGCTAGCTGAAAGCTAAATGTAGGAAAAGAGTAGCTTACAGCTAAAATTAGCAAAAGGCTAGCTAACCAGCTAAAACATATTTAGCTTTAGATTAAAGTTTCTAAAGGAACTGAAGAGATCTAAAAGTGTTACTAAGAGGACAATATTTGTAAATAAAGGTAAATATTTTGAAAAGTATGAGCTGAAGGTTTTCATTGACAAACAGCCGAAGCAGCCGTATCTGCAGAAAGCGTTCAGAAGAAGCTCAGGACAGGAAATGGGATGAGCTTCAGTGTGACGGGACTAAATGTCCACAGGTGTGGAAGACCTCGGTCCAGGGCACGTTCTACCTCAGTCTCATGATGGTCGGCGCCGGTTTGTTGTGGGGCCAGGTTCTCCGGATCCGACCCACGCAGACGGTTTTCATTTCCACCTGCCTGTCCCTGTCCAGCACCCCGCTGGTGTCCCGCTTCTTAGCCGGAGGAAGTCGGGTGGAAAGGGAAGGTGCGTATATTTAACACCTGAACTGTAGTCGTTGTAGATGGTCTCCTCTGATTTAAAAAGGTGTGTGTGTGAGACAGGTGATCTGGACTACAGCAGCGTCCTCCTCGGGATGTTGGTGATGCAGGACGTCCAGCTTGGCCTCTTCATCGCCGTCATGCCGACCCTGATCCAGGCTCAGAGCGGGGACATGGACAGGTCCGTCAGCAATCTTCTTCCCCCCGTCAGAGCAAACGTCGGTGTGAGTCTTCTGTTCCCTCTGTGCGCCGCAGCTTTCTGACCGGAGGCCTGCGGGTTCTGAAGCTCCTGACCCAGGTTCTGGTGTCGCTGGCCGCCGTGCTGCTGCTGTGCTTGCTGCTCCGGTCCTTCCTGATTGGTCCGTACTACAAGAAGCTTCACGCCGAGAGCAAAGGCAACAAGGAGATCCTGGTGCTGGGGATGACGGCGTTCGTCTTCTTCATGCTGACGGTGCGATTTATGCCGACTCACCGTCACTCTGCCAGTTTCCTAGTGCTGCAGCCATCTTTGTATCAAACCTTCGGCTCATTCAGGAGAAGGAAGCTGCGACTTTTGGATTTTATCAAATTTACTATCAAAAAATTTAACTTTAATTAAAATCTGCTTCAGCATTATTGCTGTTTTTGTCTTCTTATGCTACTTTTAGCTTTTTGCTAGTTTTTTAGCTTTTATCTAATAATTTTGCTTCTTTTAGCTAACTTTGCTACTGTTTTTTTAGCTAACTTTCTGCAGCTTTTAGCTTGCTTTTTGCTACTTCTAGTGTTTAAATACTCTATTTCTACTTTAGCTTTTAGCTAGTCTTTTGCTTCTTTTCCATTTTAGCTAGCTGTTTGCTAGTTTTAGCTTTTATCAAATGTTTTGGTACACTTAGCTTCTTGCTACTTTCTTGCTACTTTTAGCAAACTTTGCTACTGTTGTGTTTTAGCTAACCTTTTACAGCTTGTAGCTTACATTTTTGCTAATTGTAGTTCTTAACTAGTCTGTTTCCACTTTAGCTTTTAGCTAGATTTTTGCTTCTTTTTGTTTTTAATTAGCTTTTTGCTATTTTTAGCTATTATCTAATAATTTTGCTTCTTTTAGCTAACTTTGCTACTGTTTTTTTAGCTAACTTTCTGAAGCTTTTAGCTTGCTTTTTGCTACTTCTAGTGTTTAACTACTTTATTTCTACTTTAGCTTTTAGCTAGTCTTTTGCTTCTTTTCCATTTTAGCTAGCTGTTTGCTAGTTTTAGCTTTTATCTAATGTTTTGGTACACTTAGCTTCTTGCTACTTTTAGCTAACTTTGCTATTTTTGTAAGTTTTTAACTACTCTGTTTCTATATTAGCTTTTAGCTACTGTTGTGCTAATTTTAGCATTTAGTTAACCTTTTGCTACTTTTAGTTTTTATCTAATCTTATTGTGCTTTTAGCTTCTTGCTACTGTTTTATCATTTTACATAAGTTTGGTCATTTGTAGCTAATTTTTACAGCTTTTAGCTTATATTTTTGCAACTTTTTAGTTTTTAACTTCTCTTGTTTCTACTTTAGCTTTTAGCTACTGTTGTGCTACTTTGAGCTTTCAGTTAACCTAATCTAATCTTTTGGTACTTTTAGCTTCTTGCTACTGTTTTATCATTTTACCTAAGTTTGGGACTTTTATTTTTTGCTTACATTTTTGCAACTTTTTAGTGTTTAGCTAGTCTGTTTCTGTTTTAGCTTTTAGCTATCATTTTGCCACTTTTAGTTTTAACACGTCAGTTTTGGCTCTTTTAGCTGCTCGTGTTATTTGCTTCCCGGATGTTTTGATGACCTCTCTCGGATGTTTTCCCAGATTACAGAGTTTCTGGACGTTTCCATGGAGCTGGGATGCTTCCTGGCCGGAGCGCTGCTCTCCTCTCAGGGTCACATGGTCACAGCCGAGGTCATCGGGGTCATCGAGCCGATCAGAGATTTCCTCGCCATCATCTTCTTCGCTTCCATCGGTCAGACAGAACATGAAACTCTCCGCCGGGTGTTTGTCCTGTTTGCCAGCGAGCCTGTGCTGAATCCTGGTGTGTGTGTGTGTGTGTGTGTGTGTGGTGCCGCAGGTCTCCACGTGTTCCCGACGTTTGTTCTCTATGAACTCACCATCCTGCTGGTTCTGACGCTCACGCTGGTCATCATGAAGGTTCGGCTCTTCTTTTTTTTGTAGTTTTTTTTCTGATCCCAGTTTTGTCTTCCCCCCCTGAACTCCTCGTGTCCTTCCAGTTCGTCATGGCCGTCCTGGTGCTGTCCGCCATCTTGCCTCCGGGTTCCCGACACATACGGTGGATCGTCTCCGCCGGTCTGGCTCAGGTCAGCGAGTTCTCCTTCGTCCTCGGCAGCCGGGCCCGTCGGGCCGGCATCATCTCCAGAGAGGTCAGTGGTCCGTTCAGTGATGTTATTTTTAGCCAACAGGTAAGTTTTAGAATTTAGAAAGTTCGGACAAATAACTTCCTGCTCCCTCTCTGTTGTGCTTCAGCTCCACTTTTCTGTTTTTTTTTTGTTAAATCTTTTGCCTACATATTGCATTTTCGGTCTGTTCCGACTTCTTCTTATGAATCTGCAGCCCATTACAGCATGCGGTGACCACAGTGGATCCAAAAACAATCAGAGTAAACATTAGTCAGACCCTCCAGGATTTTGCGATGTTGCGATCGCAACTATTCACGCAAAATCAAGCAAACCCCGTGAAATCGCAACTTTTTGCAACTTTGTCCAAAACACCGCAACTTTAACCCAATATTTATTGTTTCTAAAGTGATTTGCCACCATTTCTGCAGTCTAGTCTCTTCTTTGTGGGTTTGTGTAGCGTGGAATACAAAATAACCCCAAATAACTCAGGAAGAAGACACGTGACGTCACTTCCTGTTAACATCAGAATGCCGGGAGCGTGCAGGAGCAGCGACCGAAGCCAAAATGTGCGCTAATGCTTCACATTTGCCCACAAAGATTTCAGCAAACCAGTTTCCTCCCCAGCTGCAGCTGTTTTGCACGTCCTGCAGTGTAATCATGGAACATAAACGCATCGACAAACACTTTGTGTCTGCAAAACATGTGAGGAGAGCTGCAGACGAGGGACAATCCAGAAATGCTCATAAATGTCAGTTTAGAAGCTCTCAAAGTTCTCAAATAAAGCACCTTTTGAGAATGTCAATGTTTGTTGGTAATTATCTTACAAAACTAGGAAGTATTTTTGGTTTATATATTAAAAGTTATGTTTTTTTATTGATTTTAGTAAAAAAAAAAATCACAACTTTTAGGAAAATGCCTCGCAAAATCAGGCGTTTTAGCCGCAACAATCACAAACAATTCCCACGAAATCCTGGAGGGACTGATTGAAATGAAAACCTCGGCTCACGTCTGACTCTGGCGTCTGTTTTCTGTCTCTGCTCAGGTCTACCTGCTGGTCCTCAGCGTCACCACCCTCAGTTTGCTGCTGGCGCCGCTGCTGTGGAGAATTACGACGCACAAATGGGTCTCGCGCACCGAACGCAAAACCGTCACGTGACCGCACGGAAACGCTAACCCCCGAAACGTTTACACACGAGTTTGTTTTCTTTTAAAGCTGGGAGCAAAAAAAAAAAAAAAATCAAGTCTTACTTCCTTCATGCTGGACCAAATCTCTGTTATTTAATCTGGAAAAACTGGTTTCCTGAACGTTTTGTTGTATTTTCTCCATGACGAGGAGGAAAACCTCTAATGTTACATAAGGAGTGGGTAAAAAATATTTAAAATTACAAAATCAGTACGCTTCAGAGTTGGACAGATATAATACATTCCTCATTAACATACATCTAGATGGGGACACAAAATGTGCAAATTTTCACTTGGAATCACACTGAGTTGATGTTTACGCTTCGTTTGTGTACGTATGTGTCTACAAATAACGTTTACATTTATTTGTCTCAATTTCGTCCCAAAAGGATTGCGATTTATTCTCTTTTTTTGTCTCCAATTGGGTCTCAGAGGACTCTAAAACCTCGCAAAGTCGTCTCAGGTTTCCAGAACTTCTGAAACCAAACTGAGACAGGTTTGAGACAGGTTTGAGACAAGTTTGAGACTAGTTTGAGACAGGTTCCAGATGCCAGGAACGACTCTGTAACTGTTCAACCCTGAATCTGAGGGTTGAAGGCAAAAATCCGGGGATCAGAAGCTTTTCGGCTCATAGTCTGATTGTTTTATCAGTCGTGTCAGAGTTTGCTTTAGCCGATTTCATACAAACGGGTTCAGCTTTTATCAGCTTTTCTTTCATTCATATAAAAACTCTTCATAGATTTACAGCTTATAAGAAAAACACAAACGACTACAGCTCTATTTAACTCTGACAGCTTGAATGCAATTTTCATAAAAATAGGTTGATTATTTTCTTTATTTATTACTTTATTTTAAACTTAAAGTTTGCCTTTTTTTCTAAAAGCCACCTAAGCTCCTTGTATTGGTCACTATTATGGTAAAAAAAGGTTTATTTCTGTTTTTTTTAAAGTTATTTAAGTTATTACTCTGAAGGTAAAAGGTCTGTAGTACTTTCACTTTAATCTGGTCGAGTACTTTTTGAACTTTGGTGTTTTTTCAACTCTATAAAACCATGGTACGTCAGACTGCACTAAAAAATAACACTTAGAAGCAAAACTGCGTCAGATACTACCAGGATTTTATTCCCTGCACTAACGAAGGTCAGAGGCTCTGCACTTAAAGAAAAACTGAAGTTTTTACGCTGCAGGTCTTTTTGTGACGGAAACGTTTAACCTGCAGGTTTTAAATCGTGTCACTGAAGACGTTTTTGAGTTTATTACGTGTGTTTTTATTACCGTTCATGCTGTAAGTTCTGTTTTCCTACTCCGACTCGTTTGGATTCTTTTCTTTCGTAAATAAACGAGATGCAAAGAATTCCTTTATGTGTCTTTTTTTTACATTAAAAGCCAGTAAACACAGCTGCTAACAGCATTTACACCAAATAACCAGTTTGTTGCTACTTATATGGTGCATTTGTGTCATTTAATCCAGAGTTTCCACTGTTGAAATTATTCGTTTTTGTCGCCCTCTGTAATGAAAGGCAGGCGATAATGTGTGTTTGTTAGCATAATATCTCGGGAATCGCTGGACTCAGTCATTTTTACAGCTATTGAGCTAAAATGTGGTTTGGTTGCAGGTTTTCTCGGCACATTCTCTGAGCGAGAACAGATCGGGTGATGTGCAATCCTTCAAGAAATGCTAGTTTTCTTTATTCTGTCACCTTTTGGTGAAATGATCATTTTAAACGTGGATTTTTTTTTGCCTCCTTCACTAAAATAAATGAGCATTTTTCGTGGGAAAAGTGTGATAAACGTAACAAAGCCCGGATGAACGAATCCACCTGACA
This sequence comes from Kryptolebias marmoratus, assembly GCF_001649575.2. Taxonomy (NCBI): domain Eukaryota; kingdom Metazoa; phylum Chordata; class Actinopteri; order Cyprinodontiformes; family Rivulidae; genus Kryptolebias; species Kryptolebias marmoratus. The sequence goes on from NC_051444.1 coordinate 3,874,393, forward strand.
GAATCTAATCCTGGAGGAAACTACGGGTAGTGATGGGACATCTGAGGCCAGGGTTCGAGGCGTGTGCTGAGTAAAAAGGGGGCGTGTCCGATGAAGCCCCGCTTCGGAGCTCGTGTCATATTGAGCAAAATCACGTGATCAACAACAAACGAGGCCTCGCGTTACATCCGCCACGTCATTGCTTCATTTTGCTTATCGTTTTTCAAAATAAAAGCGCTATGAACGGGTTGTAGTAGGTGGTTTGGTAGCAGTTTCCATCAGCAGTGGTTAAAAAGAGAAAAACCTCTCATATCTGGGATATACATCTTTGTAATATTAAAAAACAGAACTAGAACTCCCAGGAAGAGATGATTTTAAACAGATTCTGTTTTCCAGGAAGCTCAAAGTATTCAGAGTCTGCCCCAACAATCACTCAATTCCCAACATGTCTTTATTGTCAAATAAGTCCAGGACATAAAAGAAAACCCAACACAACCACTGATGGTCAACGATTAGATTGGCTACAAATCATTTTAATAATTAAAACATGACAATTAAATATGATTTAATTGATTCTCCTGTTACTACACATGAGTTTGATGAAAACTTTGTGACAATATTGTATGGAAAGAAAATAGTTTCAAAATACCTGTGTGTGTGTGTAAAAGTATTTGTGTGTGTAAAAATGTATTTGTAACTCGTGTAAGCATCTTTATGTGTAAGTTTGGATAGTTGTATCTGTGAAACGTGATTCTAAGCCTTAAAAAGAAAATAAACCTTTTCTCGAAACTATTTTCTCTCCATAATATTGCATTTACAAATGTTTGAAAGTATGATCCAAGTGAGTGACAAAGCTGTTACAGTTTCACCAGCAGGTGTCACTAGTGAGCGATGAATGAAGCAACGAGTATTGAAGCTTTTTGCAAAGCAAAGTGTTGGAAAGCTTCATTTGCCGATCACTAACTACCGGCTCTGAGTATCTGCAGAAACGTTTTGTCTGCTAACTGCGTCACAGCCGGCTGCTGATGAAACAGGACGACACGTGTGGGGTGGTGGGTGGTGTGTGTGTGTGTGTGCAGGACCTGTTTAAGCTGATAACCCATGAAGTCCACAGTCAGCACATCTCCGAGAAACCTCATCATCATCATCATCATCCTATTAGTGGGTGCAGACAGGGGAGAGCTGACTTCATGTAGTTAGGTGCATTTGTCAGACATATTTGAGACTCTTTATTTAAAATAAAATTCACCAGAATCGTCTGTTCACTTTGTTATTAACTTTAAAGTCTTCTAAACGCCAAAAAGCACACAAAAAAGTTTATAAAACTCTTGCAAAACCACAAAAAGCTCCACGTTTAAGAGGTTTACGAGCACGCCTGAACACACCGGCTGGTTCAGTTGAATGAAAGTTAGTAGTACCCAGTTTATCTTTAGTTGCCTGATATTAATAGGCATTTCTTTGAGATTCACATAAAGGTAATCATACAGAGCTGGAACAGCATGTGAGCTTTCTTTATTAGCACGTGTGCAGAAGCTGTTTTTATTAATTTATGTACCGGAAGCCTATCGTGAATGGTGATTGTCCGAGCACGGAGCCCTGTGGAACACCGTAACTAAGCGCTTGAGAAAGATTTATCATTTACGTGAACAAACAGGAATCTGTCATTTAAATATGGCTTAAACCAGCTGGGCTCTGCTCTTTCAGTCCTAGTGACATTGTGTTAAATAAATACCGAATGCAGCAGGTCGACGAGGACCGATGGAGACACAAATAAACTGTCTGACGCCATAAGAACACCGTTTGTAACTTTCATCAGTTTATCTGTTCTGTATGATTCTCTGATTCCTGACGGAAACTCGTTTAAATGGATTGTTTTGCATGATTGGCTAAAACTCTTGAATGAAGCTGTGGTGTCTTTAAGTAAAAGTTTAATTACAGAAGTCTTAAAGGAACAGATGTTTGATTTCTTGTTAGATCCTCAAAAAAGTGTTTGATGCACACTTAAGAGTTCTCGGACTGGAAGTCTGGAAGAAAAAATAAGAGCCATGTTTTATTTTGTTAACTTCAGTCTTTGCAGAAGGTCTGTCTGCAAGAAACTGACTCCATTTTGCTACGAGCGCCATTAGTTGTCTGTATGGAATTAAAAATGTACTTTTTTGACATTGGCTGACATTGTGAGGGACTTGCAGCACTCGTACTCGTACCTTGGAGAATCAAAAAGAACAACCCCTCCTCGTCTCTTACGCTGAGCACGTGGGCTAGCACAAGATAAAGCATTAGAGAGATCCAGCGTAGATAAATCTCCTTGGGGACAGGTGATGAGTCAGGTAGATCTGCATGTGTCTGAGGGGAAGAGAGGGTTTAGTGATCACCTCACCGAGGGAAGGCACCGACTTCTCTCTGCAGATTTATAAGAAACTTTGCTGCATCCGGATACAATTTCTCGTTACTTTTGCGGCTTAGCGTACATTTCTCCTTCCACCTTATTCTCCCTTCCACTCTGTCAACATGGATATCGGTGGCTTGACGACCGTGGTGGCCAACTCCGCCTACATCTCGGCCCGCGGCAGCTTCGATGGCACTGCCAACCCTGCAGCCAGCCGAGACAAGAAGTACCGCTCCCGCCTGAAGCTGCCTCACATCACGGTTTGCGAAGGCCTGCGGGAAACCTTAGACCTCGGCTTCCACGCCGTCTGTGTGGAGCAGCCCATCGGCAAACGACTTTTCCAGGAGTTTTTGGAGTCCAGCAACGAGTACAAGGGCCCCTGCCGTCTGTGGAAGGATGTTGAGGAATACAACATGGCCGAGGATGAAGACAGAGCCAAAAAAGCCAGCAAGATCTTGTCCCGGTACATGGAGCCTGATGCCAAGTATTATTGCCCTTTTCTGCCAGAAAACAGCATCACAAAGATCAAGGAAAAACACCAAGAAGCTGGAGACGACCTCTTCAATGAGACCATGGACAGCGTGTTGGACTTTCTCAAGGAGGTGCCCTACACTTTCTTCCTGGAGAGCATGTATCTGAAGAGGTTCCTGCAGTGGAAGTGGCTGGAGATGCAGCCCATAGGAGAGGACTGGTTCTTGGATTTTCGCGTGTTGGGGAAAGGCGGGTTCGGGGAAGTGTCGGCCTGTCAGATGAGAGGAACGGGGAAGCTGTACGCCTGCAAGAAGCTCAACAAGAAGAGACTGAAGAAGAGAAAAGGCTATGAGGTCGGTGTCAGTTCGTCACACCAACGCGGCCTTGGTGCCGTTTGCTTTGACTTATATTTGCTGCTCTTTCCTGTCTGCAGGGGGCGATGGTGGAGAAGAGGATCCTGGCTCGAGTCCACAGCAGGTTCATCGTCTCTTTGGCTTACGCCTTCCAGTCAAAAACAGAACTGTGTCTGGTCATGACCATCATGAACGGAGGAGACCTCAGGTTAGACCTGCAGAAACTAACATCCCGTCTTTCTCTCATTAGCTGATATTTATATCTGATTGATTTGAAGACTGAGTAACCTGCTCCGTTTCCCCAGGTACCACATCTATAACGTGGACGAGAACAACCCCGGCTTCGACGAGCCGCGAGCCTGTTACTACGCTGCTCAGATCATCCAGGGCATGGAGCACCTCCACCAGAAGAGGATCATCTACAGGGACCTCAAACCAGAGAACGTGCTGCTGGACAACGAAGGTTTTATTTTATGAACAAATTACTAACTTATAAAATCCCTTTGGTGCTCACTGATGTCTTTATGATGGACCAACCGTCTCTTATTTCATGGAAGCTGACATGTTGTCTTTTTGTAACAAAGCGTCTGCGCGCCTTTAAGTCCCGCCCACTCCCCCGCACACAGTCGGTTTTTCAGTCTACACCTGAAAAACATGATCTGAGGTCCGTTTTCATTGTCCCGCTCTTTTACACGGAGGGGGAGGGGCTTCAAACTTCTACTGAAACCAGCCGACAGGGCTTCAACTTCCGGGTTTCAGTCCGAGATCTGATCATTTTTCAGATCAAGGCCCCTCCGTGTGTGGAAGTATCCTCGGGTTGTTTAACATTCAGATCTATAATATGAAGCTCTTCTTACAACTAATATGAGGTCAAAAGGTGTCATAGTGTGAACTATTTTTAAAAAAGCACAAATCAAAGAAATAACCAGCAACCTTTGCAGTTTAAGTTGGTGACAATTAAAGCAAGTTACACTAAAACCACTTTGTTTTGTTCAATAAAAGGTTTTATTCTCCAACTTTCTGGTGGCTGCATGACAAGATGGGTTTAAAATTATCTTTACGAGGCGCAAACGTCTTTGAACGGCTCCCCAACCCGACCACGGATAAAAACGGATGTTTGGATCTTTTAGAAACCCCTAAAATAATATAAATATTCAATCTGACTTCAAATCGGATCCTCTGAAGAAACTGAAGCGCAGATAATGTCAGAAGGACGCCTGTAGCTTGTGAAACGTTCAGGTGTTTTGGTTCTGACGGTTCTGCTGTTTGTTCTCGCAGGAAACGTTCGAATCTCTGACCTCGGTCTGGCCGTGGAGCTGGCCGACGATCAGCTCAAAATCAAGGGCTACGCTGGAACTCCGGGTAAGAGCCGTAAAAACGACAGACTGCCGCTTTAAACCGCAGCACAGAAAATTCAGCTTCCTCAACAAGAGAGGAAAGACAGAAGGCTGTAGTTTGATTAATCAGGAGCAGTGATATTATTCTTTCTTTGTTTATTATTCAGGCTTCTGTTTAATTTATGACACAACCATAAACGGGTTTCCTGTTTGGTGAAATGAGCAAAAACGGTTTAAACTTGAGGAGCTTCCAGTCTGGCGGGAAACAAAAGTCTCAGAGGAAAAGAAGTGTTTATTCGATGTTAAAACACCTCTAAAATAAATATACAAACTTACAAGTGAGGAAAAAGGCAAATTATTCATTAAAATATTGATTTCTGTTCCATTTGAACAGAACAAATCAGACTTTTTTTAACTGATAATTTGGAGAATTAAACCCTGAAGTGTTTTTTTTTTATCCTTTAAATCAAAATAAGTTGACTCGAGGTCTGATCCCTGTGGGACCTCCCTCTGTGTCGTTTTCAGGTTTCATGGCTCCGGAGCTTCTTAAAGGAGAGGAGTACGATTACTCCGTGGATTATTTCGCTCTGGGCGTCACACTTTACGAGTTCCTGGCTGCCAAAGGACCCTTCAGGACCCGAGGAGAGAAGGTAGACGAGCTGAGAGAGACTTCGGCTTTCCACTGAATCTGACGCCGTTACTGAACCGGTGTGACCTGCAGCCTAACGACGACTCTCCTGCCAAAAAAAATACAAATATTTAACCAGATTTGCTGATTTTACACATCCAGGAGTCAATGATTGTTCGTATGAAGGGTCTGCACATGTGGCCGTTTGCAGCTTTGACCCAAAATGAATGTTTTTATTTAAAATCACAACAGTTTTCTGCAAAATGCAAACAAAATTTTCTGTAGTTTGTTTTAATTTACCTTCCAGCCGTAACAGTTTGCTCTTTCTCTGAAATCTACGAGAAAATTAAACGATTTGAACACATTTACAGCAAGTTAACGGGAGAATTATGAGCAGAAAGGGTAGTTTTTGCACACATTTTACTTCCTGCAAAAATAAGGCGAGTCATTCTGAAAACAATGAAAAGTAAAGGCTTTTTTTCATAACAACAAAATAAAATAAATGGAGCTGTCCTACTTTTTATGTTCCCTCAATCAGTTTACTGGCATAAAAACATAAATTTTATTATCTCAAACTGGGCTATTTTATAATTTTCCCCAAACGTATTAAAGATTCAGACGAACCTTCGTAATTCTGTGGTAATTTTTTTCTACAACAGGGAATAAAGTTTGTCCTAAAACGTAAAAAACTGACAAACGTCAACATTTTATTTTCATTATTTAACGTCAGAATGGATCAAACTATTTTTTTTATACGTAGTATTTTTATAAAACTTCATAATAAACTCATTTGGCCACAGCTAATCAACAGAAATGGGTATAATTCAGCAGTTTTATAGCAGATACTGAGCTGAAACTTGGTGTGGTAGTAGCTGAGACTCATCTCCAACACGCCCTCTGAGGACTAACTGAATCTTTGAGTCAAACCTGTTTGTCTGTTAGCAAAATATCCGCTGAACCGCTGGATGGATTTTAATGTAACTCTTAGGTATAAATCAGTAGACGTGCCGCTGCAACCGAACAACTGCTGGAGTCAACGTGGGTCAAAATGGCCGCCTCGGCTAACACAGAAATGGCTACAAGTCGGCCACTGAGCTGAGATTTGGTGTGGTAGTAGCTGAGAGTCATCCCCGACACATACTCACGCCTCAGTGTTGTTTAATGGTCCTTTTTTTAAATAACTGAGGCTAAAGAAGAGTTTATCCTCTCTGGTAGTTAAATTTTAGATATTTGTGTATAAAAACCCATGAGATCAGTCCGGTTTGTTGTCATGGATCCCATCAGGTGGAGAACAAGGTGGTGAAGAAGCGGATCCTGAACGATCCCGTCTCGTACCCGGACAGGTTCGGCGAGGAGGCCCGGTCCGTCTGCGAGGGGCTGCTAAGCAAGGAGGTCGACGGGCGGCTCGGCTTCAAGGACGGCTCGTGTGACGAGCTGAGGGCGCACACCTTCTTCCGCCAGATCAACTGGAGGAAGCTCGACGCAGGTCAGGAGCACAAGATGGCGGCCGCCGCCGGTTTGAAAACACTGCGCTTGGTTTGACTGGGAAATTTAAAAAACGTGGCTTTTTTTTACAAAATAAAACATAAAACGTTCCCATGAACAGTAAAAAAACCACAGAAATGTCTTTAATTCTGTCAGTTTTATTGAAATTTACTGAAACTTTGGAGTGGTTATAGCTGAGCCTGACCCCCAGCAGATATTTGAAAGTAAAAATTTACCCGTTTGAATCCACCCCGGTGTCTGTTAGCAAAATACCTCGCAGTCGTGGCAGAAAAGATAAGTTAGAGGATAGAATTAACCGCGATAGAGCCAACTAAAATGGCTCCAAATCTGTTAATTTTACACACTTTGAGCTAAAATCTGCTGTGGTAGTAGCTGAGAGTCATCCCCGGCCGTGTCACGCCGTGTTTGAATCCAACTTTATTTACAAACGTTGACAAAAGATGCTGGTTTGAATCCCTGAAGTGGTAGTAATCCGTCCGTGCCGTGTCCCCTCCCCTCAGGGATCCTGGCTCCTCCGTTCGTCCCAGACTCCAAGACGGTCTACGCCAAAGACCTGGACGACGTCGGGGCGTTCTCCACGGTGAAGGGCGTGGCGCTGGAGGACGCGGACCGGGAGTTCTTCGACGAGTTCGCCTCGGGGAACATCTCCATCCCGTGGCAGGAGGAGATGATCGACACCGGGATCTACGGGGAGCTGAACGCCTGGGGCCCCGGCGGCGCCCTGCCCAACGACCTGCGGCGCGAGTCCATCCTGGAGCAGCCTCCCAAGTCCTCCACCTGCTCGGTGTCCTGATGAGCCACGGAGGAGGGGGTTACCGTGGCAACAAGCGCCTGGAAATTACTCCTACAAGCCCTAAATGATGAGATTTCAGCTCCTCTTTGCTTCTAAAACCTTCAACATCTCATTTCCCGTCTGTTTCTTTAGCTTCTAGCTTTAAACCAACTCTTGTGTTTCTCTGTGACTCAAGCTGATGTTTCTGAATTTAGCCAATTAAACGATTTTGTGGAATAAAGGTGTCTTGAACCAAACGGTCACTTGTTTTAAATAAAAAAAAACTATTAAACGCCTACTGTTCCTTGAAGGAATGCATGTCGCCCGCCAACTTCCACGTCCGAACTTGAGACCAAGATGACGAGAAACGATGGAGCTGACTCTCAGCTACCACCACACCAGATTTCAGCTGCGGTTTCGGCTGGCTGTGGCGGCCATCTTAAATCAAGTCGACACCAAAAGTTAATGGGTTCGAGATGTGCATCTTCTGATCGTTTCCTGAAAGTTTCATTAAAATCTGCCCAGCGGTTTGTGAGATATTTTGTTAACAGACAGAGTTCTCTGTAGTATTTAACTTGATTAGCCGTGGCGGCCCATCTTGGATGAGGCTGACCCCAAACGTTATTAATTTATCGGGGAACATTTGATGATTATTTCCTGAATGTTTCGTTCAAATCTGTCTGCTGGTTTGTGAGATATTTTGCTAACAGAGCTCGCTCCTCTCAGCAGATCTACAGTGAGCTGTGTGTGTCTCAGCCAGCAGAGGGCGCTGCGCTCTTTCACTCATTTTTATTTATTTTTTCCTCTCCTCATCGCAAAATGATCCAGAGTTTAAATCCCCATAAAACCCAAAACGTTACGGATTGTTTGATCAGAACGATCGACGTTCGGCTGCGAGAAACTAACGTGAGAGAAATAATCGAGTTATTGAATTATTTAGCACAGGCAGCTGATTGGTTTACCTTCGTCTCAGGTTTGAAGTAAAGTTCCTGAGCTCACACACACACACACACACACACACACACACGCATACACGCATACACGCCCTCGCCATCAGCTGGACTCACATTTTCTGTCTCTGCCCTCCAGCCTGGACGTGTGGACTGTAGAGACCGAGGCGTCCGCTCGCTCCGTGAAGGATGAGGACACCATTCTGAGGCAACAGGAGGAGGGGGGGGGGGGAGACGAAGAACATCAGCAGAACCAGAATTCTTTATTCCAGAACCGACAGAACCAACAGAACCGACATGCAGCAGCCTGAAACAGCGCAGAGAAGCCAGCAAAGCCACACAGGAACCCTGGATCCCAAAGGTAAAAACCTGCATCCTCGTCTCTCCTTCTGACTCCACATTTAAATAAATACTGAAGCAAGTACTTTTACTGTAGTACTTGGGGTTTATCCTCCTCTGTGGAGGTATATTCTACTCCAGCTGCACTAAAACTCCATAAGTTATTCAACTTGAATCATTCGAGGAAGCCTCGTCTTCACTCAAATAGTAAACCGAAGTTTTTAAAATGGGGTCAAACTTATTTAATTTATCCGTGTGAATAAAGTTAACGCCACTGAGTCTGAACCCGAATGCTGCCGTTTAAAATAAGACAAGCTGGAGCTTCATTTAGGTTTTATTTCTGTATAAATTCAGCTGATTTATTGGAGCACAAATAACCAAAAACAAGCATTTAGGTCGGATTGGAAGAAGCCAAAAGATGAAGCTTTTATTTCCTCGTTTTCTTACAGTTTGAGCTCATTTGTGAAACAGTTTCTGAATATTTGAGTTAATTCTTTTATTAAGTTGTGCTGTTTGGGTTTGCAGCACCATTTATGGTTTATTTGCTGATTAAAATAAAATAAAAAAGTGTATTATAAGTACTTTAAAGCCATAAGAGAAGGAAAGAAATGTGAATAAAGCGCAGCTATCAGGAATAACCCAGAGTTTTGGATGATTTCATTACGTTGAGGATTTATTTCTGATCATATCTTTTGCTGCTTTGACCTTTAATGACTGCAGCTCTGTACCGGCGCCGGGGCAGAACGGCTCTCTGGGTCACCGTCTCCCTGCTGGTTCTGGCTCTGGTGATCCTGACCATCGGCCTGATCGCCGCCACTCGCACCGACAACGTCCCCGTTTCCGGATACTACCCCGGCATTGCGGTGAGTCACGGTTTCCGACCCGCCACCCCGTCCCCTCGCGCCCTCATGGCCTCGACATGGCCGCCGTGTGTTTGTTTGTCTCCTCAGCTCAGTTTCGGAGCGTTCCTGGGGATCGTTGGCGTCCACCTGGTGGAAAACCGCAGACCCATGGTGAGTTCGGCCTTCTGCACGTTTCATCGATAAGTCAACCAACATTAAACCAAACTAAAACCTCAAAAATGACAAAACCCATCCTTAATATTACATCAAGTATTTATTTTATTGTTTTAATTTAAGGAAAAAACACAATTTTACACTTTTTTTACATCTTTTAACCTCCAGTAACTTCAACATATTACTTGGTACATACTGGATACTTACCTGGTACTTACTCAGTATGTACTACGTTCTTACCAGGTATGTACCGGTTACTTACCTAATATGTATCTGGTACTTTACTGGTACTTACCGGGTATTGCTTTGTATTTTACAGGTATGTACCAGGACCCTAAAAGGTATGTACCAGATATTTACCTTGTGTGTACTTGGTATATATCTGGTACTTACTTGAATAGGTAATAGGTACCTGGTACTTGTCTGGTAAATGCCGGATACTTACCTCGTGTGTACCAGATACGTACCAGGTATGTATGTAGTACTTGACTGGTACTTAGCGGTTATGTACCGCGTACTTATCTGGTTAGAAACCAGCATATGACTGATATGTACCAGGTATTTACCTTGTACTTACTTAGTACATATCTGGTATTTACTTGAATAGGTACCTGGTACTTGCCTGGTATATGCCAGGTACTTACCTCATTCTTACTAGATACATACCTGGTATGTACTCGGTAGTTGTCTGGTACTTACTGTATGTTCTGTTTACCTGCCTGGTTTGTAACTGGCATATGACTCGTATTTACCTGTTCCATACCAGGTATTTACCCTGTATGTACTTAGTATATATCTGGTACTTACTTGAATAGGTACCTGGTACTTGCCTGGTATTTACTGGGTACGTACCTGGTACTTGCCCGGTATATGCCGGGTACTTACCTCGTGTTTACCAGATACCTACCTGGTATGTACCCAGTACTTGACTGGTACTTACTGGATATTGCCTGGTATTTACGGGGTATGTTCCCAGTACTTACCTTGTACTTATCAGGTACTTGCCTGGTATGTACCTGGTACTTACCCCATATTCCTGGTTACTCATCTGGTACATACTAGCTAAGTACCAGGTACATACTGGGCTGTACTTTACATTCATTGTCTGGTTGTTAGTAATGTTGTCAAAGTTAACAAATACAACAGAAGAAGAGGAATACCATTAAAAGTTTTTCTAAATTCTTTAGAGGTCCTCACTGATTTCCTGTTTGAGGTTTAGAGATGAACAATAAAAGCTGTTTGTGCGCCGTCACACGGCTTGTTTGTCCAGGAGACTTATTGCATCTTATTTTTTGACCGTCCGTCTAAAAACGAGGTCCTGTTCCTGGAAAACGGGACGTCTATAACATAAATTACAGGATCATATTACACGCTCTGCAAATTCGCTAAACAGTTTTTATGGGAAACTGCTCTGTTGTGAGCAAGAGGCAAATCAGATTAGTTGATGGCGGCGTAATGAGTTCATGGTCCCGGTGCCCCGGTCGGTGGACGTGACTGGATTTGTGGTCGGGGACATTTGTCTCAGGGCTTCAATGACAGGAGGGAGAATTGCGTTAGCATCGGCCCATCGCTGGCAGAGATCCCTTATTTCAGACAGGAGCACAAATAATACGACAAACAGGATCAGTCGTCATGTTCACGGCTCACACGGATTTCTGCGACTCCTACGGACTGAAAATTAGATGTGATTTTATAACCTGACCTTGAATTAGTTTGTGACAAACAGTCGAGTCCAGAGCAGCTAAAAGGCAACCAGAAACCGTGAGGCGACATTTAAGTCACGCAGTCGGGATCACATGTCCATCATTTGAAACCCAGCGTGAAACTAACTTTGACTGAACAGGACACATTTCCTGGTTTTTATGATTCACTCATTTAATCGAGCTGTTTGCGTTTCGTTTATTGGTAAGGACAGAGGCAACATGACAACGGCGGATGGTCAGAAAAGTCAAAATAAAAACATTGTTCGCATTGTTTGTTTTTACCACCAAAAACGAGAACCTCAAAGCCAAAACCGTCACATCCAATATTTCATATTTTACTGCATTAATTGGACACAAAGAAGCAAAAGTTTCACAAACTACCAAATTATTACTTCCACATAAAACATCCATCCATCCTATATAATATATATTATTAAAATAATACTCATTTTAGTCATTCTAAACATTTCAAAAAGTCATAAACAGCTCAGATTTTCTTCTTTTACTCTATCAGAACATTTAAATCCATACATATAAAGCTTCAAAAACCAAATATTTTTGCGTTTTATCGCACTGAATTGTTGGTTTAGTTTAAGGACCCAAATGCAGGCGCAAAGAAGACCGGTTCAAGATCTCAGCAGGAGTTTTTAAAACTAAAGCAGAGAAGAATACTTGGGAAAAAACAGCTAAATGTGTGAAAAACCGAGAAGTGTTTAAATATGGTAAACGTCAACAAATGTGCTGATTACTAACGAAAAACAGGAAAAACTACAGATAAGAGAGATGAAACAAGAAATTACAAATATTTCAAACCAAATGTTTACAAATTAAATAACTAAATAGCAAAAATAAACAAACTGTGAGCGTTAGCCTATGTCTTTTATTTAATAAAATGATATTTAAAAAAAATAAATCAGGGTTTTTTTTTTTATTTTTCAATCACTTTTCACTAAAACTAATTACTTTGGATTTTAAAAGTGAAACAAAATGAACTTTGTTCCTCAAGAAGCTAAAGTTAGCTTAGTTTGTTAGCTAGTAGTTAGCTTAGTTTGTTAGCTAGTAGTTAGCTTAGTTTGTTAGCTTGTAGTTAGCTTAGTTTGTTAGCTAGTTGTTAGCTTAGTTTGTTAGCTTGTAGTTAGCTAACTACGAACTAACAAACTAAGCTAAGTGCTATTGATGTTAGCTAACCAAAAAAATGTTACATCCACATTTGTGCCCCACTGTCTGTGTTTATAACAGAAGGTTTTAAAATATTAAAAATATCTTCAGCTGTGAAAACTAAAGATAAAGAAAAGAGCAAACAGAAGCAGCTGCTAACAAAGTACAACAACCTGCTAAAACAAAGTACAAACTGGTATACCAAATGAATATATTAAGTATTAAGAAAAGTTTAGAAAACACATTTTATTGAAGCTGTCTTCTCAGTTGTCTCTTTGAGACACTTGATTTAAAAATGTTCTCGTCGGGACAAAGGTGTCCTCTGTACCTGTCGGAGATGGATGGTCGGTGTACCGGAGTTGGTGCGTTGTTGAATTTTTCATGTGGCACTCAGGGTGTTGTGTGCCGGCTCGGATCACGTTGAGTCAGTCTACGGGACGGTGTACCGTATCTAATCCGGTCTTTACAAACGCCCTTCCTGTTTGGCGCCGTGGGGCTCCATCGGCTGATGTTTTCGGCCGGTTTGTCATTTTCTGTTTCAGGCTCGATGTCCGTGTCTTTAGACGCGCAAGGACAGGTGGGAGAACAACGACCTCCCGTTTTTCTCTCCTTTAAACATTCATGTTCGCACACGAGCGCCGCGTGTCTACGGTGTCTCCTGTGAGACACGATGTCCGCTCCTCACGCAGGTGTCCGGTTCTCCCCTCCGGCACCTGATGCCCGCCGGGTAACAGGAGAGGAGGGCTGGCACCGCCGCACGCCTTATTAAAGAACAACGACCCGGAGACACCCGAGAGCGCCGGCGCTTTCCGGTCCGGCCCTGACCTCACCAAGCTGCAGGCGGAGGCGTCAGTGTGGCCTGAGATGAAAAGAGACGGAGCTGGAAGACCGATGGATCTGGATGACTCTCAGCTACTACCACACCAGGTGGTGGTTCAACATCTGTGAAACAGACTCAAATTAAACTGATCTAGTGGTTTATGGGATATTTTGCTAACAGACAAACACACGAGACGAGAACATTATCGTCCAGCTTTCTGACTTTCAGCAGCTAAAAGCTAAAGGTAGCAAGGCCAACTAAAAGCTAAAAAAAAACAAAAGGCTGGCTAAAAGTTAAAAATATCAAAATCGTAGCTGAAAGCTAAGAGTAACAGAAGGCTTGCTAAAAGTAGAAAAACACAAGCTAAAAGCTAAATGTATTAAGAGGCCAACTAAAAGTTAAAAATAACAACAGGCTTTCTAAAAATTAAAAGTAGCAAAAAGCTAGCTAATTTAGTTAAAAGTAGCAGAATGATAGATAGAAGCTAAATGTTGCAAAAAGCTTGCTGAAACCAGTAAAATGCTAGTTAAAAGCTAAAAGTCACAAAATGGTAGCTGAAAGTAGTACTAGCTATGTAACACTAGCTACAAGGAACAAACTACTAGCTAAAAGTAGCAAGACACTAGCTGAAAGCTAAAAATTGCAAAGGTTAGCTAAAAGCATTAAAATGCCAGCTAAAGCTAAAAATAAGAAAGGATAACTTAATGCTAAAAGTAATGAAATGCTGGCAAAAACTAAAAGTAGCAAAATGCTAGTTAAAAGCTTAAAGTTGGAAAATAGTAGCTGAAAGTAGCATTAGCTAAAAGCTAAAAGGAACAAACCACTAGCTACAAGTAAAAAGACACTGGCTGAAAGCTAAAAGTTGCAAAAGGCTAGCTAAAAATAACGCGGGCCGTCCTTTAAAGGACGTATTTTATCTTTGTGGTCACGGTCTGTCCTTTAAAGGACATATTTTACCCTCGTGGTCACGGCCCGTCCTTTAAAGGATATATTTGACCCTCGTGGTCACGGCCCGTCCTTTAAAGGACATATTTGACCCTCGTGGTCACAGTCTGTCCTTTAAAGGCTGTATTTTACCTTCGTGGTCATGGTCCGTCCTTTAAAGGCTGTATTTTACCCTCGTGGTCACCTTGCAGCTCAGGCGGTCCGTCCTTTAAAGGCTGTATTTCAGCCAACATGGCCTCCAATTAGCTGTGGCCTCGAGCGGAGCAGGGAGGAAGACCTTGCAGCGGTCAGCGACTTTAGTCTCATAAGCCGATACGGATCTTTACGGAGGCCATAAAATCCCTCCTTGTGCCTTAATCTATTTGTCATTAATGTCTTCTCCTCTCTAAGAAGGTTTTATTGTGTCTCTTTGTCTTCTGCTCTGCAGTTTAGAGGCGAGGGATTCAAATGGTTTTAGATTCTTTGTGAAAACTTGTAAATATAAAATTTCAACTCGGACTAAATTTAATGTAACAAATGTTAAAGTACCGAGGGACAGACTGTTTTTATAACCTCACTAATTCTGCAGACTTTGTGCAAAACCTTCGGCTCGTTCGGCTGATGGCTGATGGGACATTTGGTTTTAGTAAATTTTCTACTTTTCAAAATATGTTACTTTGTTTATGAATACTTTCCCCATAGAAATACACAGAGATTTCTTCAGTTTCTTCAAAAACTCTTAGAAATCTGCTTCAGCTGCTGGCTGTTTTTAGCTTTTTATGCTATTTTTAGCTTTTAGTTACTTTTACTTTTTTAGTTCACCTTTTTCAAGCTGCCTTTCTGCTTCTTTTAGCTCTTAGTTTAAATTTTGCTAGTTTAGGTTTTAGCTATCTTTTGCTTCTTTGACTTTTATTAGCTTTTAGCTACAAATCTGCTATGCTTATCTCTGACTTAGCCTTTTGCTACTTTTGGTTTTTAGCTACCCTTTGCTTCTTTTTAGCTTTTACCTACTGTTCTGCTGCTTTTAGCTTTTAGTTGAAAGTTTGCTACTTCAGGTTTAAGCTAGCCTTTTACTAGTTTTAACATTTAGCTACTCTTAGCTAGCCTTTTGCTATTTTCAGTTAAAACTTTACTACTTTTATTTTTTAAATTAGCCTTTTTTATTTTATCTTTTAGCTACCGTTCTGCTACTTTTATCTTTGAGTTTGCCTTTTGCTACTCTTAGCCACTCTTTTGCTACTTTAGGTCTCAGCTAGCCTTTTGCTAGTTGTAACATTTAGCTACTGTTTTGGTGCTCTTAGCTAACCTTTTGCTACTTTTAGCTGACCTTTTACTTTTTTAATTACCTTTTTTTTTCTTTTTAGCTACCATTCTGCTACTGTTATCTTTGAGTTTGCCTTTTGCTACTTTAGGTTTTAGCTAAGCTTTTGCTATCTTTAACTTTTAGCTAGTATTTTGATAATTTTAGCTTTTGTTTTGCTACCTTTGGCTCTTAGATTGTGTTTAGTTTTTTTAGGGGGGCTTTTAGCTCATGTTTTTCTACTTTTAGCTAGCGTTTAACAGCTGAGTTTCCACTTCTTTAGCTAATTTAACCTCTTAGCGTCGGCACGTTTCTTTTTCTTCCCTGTTTTCTGTTTTATTTTGAAAGTTTCAGACGAGAGCGTGATACAGTTTCCTGTAACGCATATTTAAAATACTTTAATTTATGTTATTAAATAAAAAAGTTACTCAGAACTGCAGCTGAGTTCAAGTAAAAAGCCGAATCTGAAGCTGGAGTCCTTCCCAGCGTGTCGAAGCAGGCAAACTATCCGTCCTGTTTCCTCTCTGATTATTCGGCTCCTCGGAGGTTCGGAGGTTTGAGCACTGAAGATGTTTTATGTTCCGGCAGCTGGTGCCAAGCTAATCTGAAGTAATGCAGTCGTCAGGCTCTATTGTCTCTGCCGCTGGCCTCATCTCCCACTTGCAGCCCATAAAAGCAGAGGAGCCATTTAAACCGCTAATGAAGTGAGGAGTCTGGACCAGCAGCAGATAACGCCAGCCGGAGAAACAGCTCCTCGGCTCGCTCGCCTCTTCGCCTCAGATATGTGCTTTTGGATTTTAAAAATTAACGCCCGAATTTGGTTTAAAATGTTTGTCTTCGATGCAAAGATGGGAGCTCAGGCAGAGGGAACGATCTCTACGCCTGCTTAGGTTTATCAACATCATCATGAACTTTGACCCTGTGACCCTGAAATCAATAGGGATCATCCTTGTCCCCCCTTGCGGTACAGGCTTAAAGCTGTAACAAATTAAAGTTCAATAAAGTATTTTAATTACAGTCAGACCATCTCAGTTTGGAGAATCGGGGAGAAATTCTCATGTAGCTAACAGCTAGCCAGAGCAAGGTGAGTTCAAGAACAAACTTCTACCTTCTAAAACAGCTCAAACTAAAATCTGTACACTTTGAACAAATGTAATAATAAATATATTGACAGTTTGCCACTGAACAATATTTGTGTTGCTTTGCTAACTGCTATGCTAACTGCTATGCTAGCTGCACAGCAACATGAATGATTTATCACCTGGCGACAAGCTAGTTTTATTCAAGAATGCTCAGGTTTAAAAACTTGTTTTTTATTGGTTGTTTGGAATCCCAGATCTATATTTTAAGAGGGGACTTCACAATGGCGCCAAGCATTATATGAAGGAATTTCCCAGCACAGAAAAATTGTCAATTTTAAAGGAAATTAAAAATTATTTCTGAATACAAACCTGTTAGAAAACTTCTATTTAAAAGCAGATTATTTGGTGTCTTTATGGACTCATTTTTACACAAATAATTATGGTAAAAATTTATATTTTTACGTTTTGTTGTCCTGCAGGCTGTGCTCCTGTGTTCATAAATGTTTGACAGAAACACATAAACTATAAAAAAAAAGTTTTGAGTTTAGTTCAGAGGCAGACATGCTCTCTTGAATCGGCCCTGCTTTGGGTAGCTTGAATTTCTCCCAGATTCTCCAAACTGAGACCGCTCTGACTGCCGTCTGCTGCAGGTAAGCACCTGTCTGTGCTATTGATCGTTTCTTTACGTTTTGATGTGTCGTGATAAAGTCATAAAGAAGTCAGAAAATAAAAAGTTCTCCACTGGAAATTAATTTATCCCAATATCTTAATCAGGCAACTTTTTGCCACTAATTTGAACAAGGTCCCGGTCCCGGAGGGGCGATTAACGCGTCGGTAACGGATGCTGAGCGGTAAATTTTATGATCAGACATCTGTGAGCGGCCAGCTGGCTCTGTTGGGCTGAGTGTGTGACCGTCGCCTACACACTGGGGAGGGCGGCTGGGTTTCGCTTGTTAGAAAAGTTCAGGTTCGAGGTTGTTGATCAGCGGCTGGAACGGGAGACGGCGTGGATCTGTGCGCCCTTGTGTGTCAGACTGAGGGAATTAGATTGACCTCGGGGCCTCGGCAGGCCGTGGTTCTGTTGCTGCACGTCGGTTCTGGCCCGTAAATCGGACTCAGAGCCCCAATCCGTTGGCAGAGTGACGGGCCGTACATTTCCTTTATCGTCCTGCGGGCCAGACGCTGCAGACGACCAATCAGGACCAAAAAACCCACCAGAGAGATGAAGATTACTCTGCGTGTGTGTGTGTGTGTCAGGTTTTCTGATGAAAAGGTGAATCTGTCTTCATGCAACACTTTGGTATAAATGCTCCGGAAAACGAAACACGATCCGGCAAGGACAACAAAATTATTGAGTTTTATTAAGTGATTATCGTTAGTAAAGATGGCCGCCACAGCCGAAAGACAAAAATGGTTAAAAGTCATTGAGGCATTGAGCTAAAGTTTGGTGTGGTAGTAGCTGAGAGTCATCCCTAAAGTTAGTTTTAAGATTTGACCAAAAAGGCTTAAAAAGTTATTTAATCTCAGACTAAAACTCTGGCATCAAAGGCAGCGGGTGATATGCATTCCTAAAGGAAATTAGGTTTTTAATTATTTTTAATTATTTTTTTTGGGTTTTTACATGGAGGTTTGTTGTATTTTTAAGAAAACCTGCTCTGATTGTGGTTAAAGGAACATTTCTAACATCTTCCTCTCTCTTTTGAAGCTCGTGGCAGCAATAATCGTCATCAGCATCGGCATCATCGGGTCGTTCATCTGCGCCATCATCGACGGGATCATCGCTTCTGAGTTCATCGTAAGTGCACGAGCAGAACACGAGCTAAAAGGTAAAACTCGCAAGCAAAATAGCTAGCTGATAAGGCTAAATGTTGAACTGAACTAAAAGCTACAAGTAGCAAAAAGCTACGTCAAAGTAGCAAATGGTTAGCTAAAAGTTGAAGGAAGCAAAATGGCCGGTAGGTACTGAAAGTAGCCAAGAGACAGATTAAAGCTGAAGTAGCAAAATATTAGTTAAAAGTAGCAAAAGGTCTACTAGAAGCTAAAAGTAGCATTAGGCTAGCTGAACAATAGCTCACCTCAAAGCTAACATTGGCTACAACACAAAATTAGCAAAAGGCTTGCTAAAAGCTAAAAGTAGTAAAAAGCTAGCAGAAATTTAAAAACAGCAAGAGGTTGGTATTGTAATAGCTAATAGTAACAGAAGGCTAGCTAGAAGCTAAAAGTAGTAAAAAGATAGCTAAAAGTAACAACAGGCAAACTAAAAGGTAAAAGTAATAAAATGCTAGCTAAAGCCTAAAAGAAGTAGAACTATAGCTAAATGCTAAAAATAGCAATTAGCAATAGCAAGTAATCAAAATCCAGCTAAAAGTAGTGGAATTATAGCATTAAACTAAAAACACCAAAAGGCTAGATAAAAGTAGCAATAGCATGGCTAAAAGCTTAAATAACAACATGCTAGCTAGAAACTAAAATTAGCAAAAGGATGGCTAAATGCCAGAGTAACAAAATGCTACCTAGAAGCTAAAACTAGCAAAAGAATGGCTAAATGCTAGAGTAACCAAATGCAAGCTAGGAGCTAAAACTAGCAAAAGAATGGCTAAAAGCTAGAGTAACAAGATGCTAGCTAGAAGCTAAAACTAGCAAAAGAATGGCTAAAAGCTAGAGTAACAAGATGCTAGCTAGAAGTTAAAAGAAGCAAAAGACTAACTAAAATGTAAAAGTAATAAAGTGCTAGATAAAAGCTGAAAGTAGCAAAAGGTTAATTAAAAGTAGCAACAAATAATATAGCTAAAAGTAGTAGACCTTTAGCATAAAACTAAAGATAGCTAAAGGGTATCTAAAAGTAGCAAAAGGCTAGCGAAAGTAGCAGAAATAAGAGAAAAGTCTGTTGTGTTGACTGAGGGGCAATCAGGGAGATTTTAGATTTTAACTATTCATTGTTTTCAGTAACATTTAACAACAACATCCTGTTTTATGTACTGAAAATAAAATAAAATAAAATAAAATAAAGGTTTAACGCGGTTATCGTCGCGTCCCTCCAGCTCCTAATGAGACTTCCTGTTATCGATCAGCAGATAAATGTAACCCTCCGTGTTGCACATTCAGCCTTTGGACAATGAAAAATGATTTTATTACGTTTTACGTTGCAGATTGTGCAGCGAGGAATGACTTCCCGGGGCTGTAAACCTGAACTGCTGCACAGCAGAAATAATAGTTACAAAAAGCAGAATTTAAACAGAAAATTCACTTTGTTTTCGACAGAAAGGCCATCGCTGAATCCTTGATGTCATGTAAATGTCGGCCTGACGTGTGTCGCTTGTTTTAACGAATCTTTGTGTAATTTTAGGACATAAGGCCCGTGAAGGAGGACATGTGTGACTATTACAGCAGTGGAACAGGATATGTGTACGACAGCTACCTCACTGAGGTGATTCTGACTCAAACGGATCCTTTCAGGTTCTTAAAGCCTCTTCACGAAGCCTGCAGCCACATCTCGTGGCCAACAGCAGTCACTGCAAAGCTTTTTTTGTTTTATTTACCTTTTTATCAAACCAAATTAAGTGTTATTTAAAGTTCTGGATGTGTTTATGAAAGTGCTCGTTTTTCCGTTCGTTTGTGGCCTCGTATTGGGAACGACCCCGGCGTGACCTCATCGGGAGCTCCTGCTGCGTCATGCCGGCGAGCCTGACGGAGTCGGAGGGGGGTTATCACCTTTCTCCTTGAGACGTCAGCTGTTTGAATACGCCGAGGACTGAATGATGACCTCATGTGTGAGGAGAGCTTCCCTCTGAGCTGGACCCACGCAGAGATGGAGCCCCTAGATCAACGGTGTCCAGTCCTGGTCCTGGAGGGCTACTATCCTGCATGTTTTCCTTGTTTCTCTGCTCCAACACACCTGACTCAGAGGTTAAATCACCTTTTCATGTTCTGCAGAAGCCTGTTGATCACCCATTGATTCAGATCAGGTGTGTTGGAGCAGAGAAACAAGGAAAACCTGCAGGATGGTGGCCCTCGAGGACCAGGATTGGACACCCCTGGACGCTGAAGGACTCCTCAGATTTAAGCAGCTGAGATCTGTTTTCACAGCGGGTCACTTTTCCTGACATCCTTCGTTCTCTGCCTCTCCGAAAGCCCTGACGGCGTCCGTTTTTCGGGGAGATTTAGCCGAGCCGACACGGTGTGGAACCAGGTGTGGAACCAGGTGGGGAGCTGTAACACCAGCATGGCCGCCTGTCCGCTCACGACCCGTTCATCCTCTACATCTGGGGCCTCGAGGGCCGCCGTCCTGGAGGTTTTAGGTGTTTCTGCTCCAACACACCTGATTCAAACGGTTTAATCACCTCCTCAGCCAATCAGCAGGTTCTCCAGAATCTCGTCCACAAGTCGTCCATTTAAAGCAGGTGTTTTAAAGCAGGAACATGTCTGAAACATGCAGGAGGAACAGAGTCTGACACCTGTGCTCTACATGTTCTTCACCCGGTTAAATAAACGACGCGCAGCGGCGCCACGGCTAACCGGGTCGGGCAGCGATCGAGCCGAGCGGGAGCTGCCGCTTCACATTATCACCTGCGAAGGAGTGATCTGAAACTTTACAGCCAATCAGAGTGACAGGAGTGAAACTGATCATCATTATTTGACAACAAATTGGGAACCAGTTGACCGATTTTAAAAGTTCAAATTGAGTCGGATTTGTCTTTAAAAGATTTATCTGACGGTCTCACAATGTGCTGTTTGATGAGGTTATAAGAATCAGGTGGCCTCGCTAAGAACACGGCAGGGTTAGCTGTTCTTTTTCTTTGGTGATACTGCTACTGAGGAAACAGCTACCGCTCAGACGCCGAGCGACGCATCTACGGCCGGTTTATCGAGGCTCAGAGAGAGAGTCGGTGCCTCCGGGAGAGACGGTTGGATCTCGCTGTGAGGAAACAACAAACCGACAGTTTGTCTGAGCGTCGCCGTTGTCTCATTCAGTCCTCGGCGCCGAGGAGAACCGTGAGTAAACCGCCAGCGCAGCGACCCCCTCCGACTCCGTCAGGCTCGTTTTCCGGCTCTATCCTGGCCGGACGAGGTCACGATGCGAGGCCCCAAACGAACGGCGTGACAGAGAACCATCTCCTGCAGGTGACCTGCAGCTCCTACAACAAACCCTGCAAGCTGAAGCTGAGGCGCAACACCTGCTACTGCTGCTACCTGTTCAACTGCGACAGGTGAGACCTTTGGACACGACCGCCATCTTGGAACAGGCAGCCGGGTGGATTCAGTTTGTTCAAACATCTTTAATATTTGACGCACAATTCAGTAAATTATGTGATTTATCTCCTGCAGTATTTATCCGTTAGTGCTCAGAGTATTTGTTTCCTGTGACTTTAAGCTATTTTCATGCTAGATTTTAGCTCAATATCTGTAAGAGTGCCTGAGATATGGCTGTGACGGCCATCTTGTCGGTGTCAGTGTCAATTTTAGACTAAAAACAAACACTAAAATGAGGAAACACCGGGACATAAAAGGTCTGATGGGACTCAAACTGAGGTCCAATTAAAAGCCAAAGTGAGAATATTAGGAGGAATATTGAAACGTTGGGTAAAAACAGCCGAACCCTTTAGTCTTCGGCTGCATTGAAAGCATCAGTGTGGAAGAAAAAAAAAACATTAAAGAACGCCATCCTCCTCCTCCTTCCCCTCCCCAGCTCTGAGTACCACTCCCACTACTTCCTGTTCACCGGCGTCAGCGGCTGCTGGGACGTGATCCACCTGTACCGGCTGCTCTGGTCCTCCGTGGTGCTGAACGTCATCGGCCTGTTCCTGGGCATCATCACCGCCGCCATCCTCGGCGCGTACAAGGACATGGTGGGCAGCAGCACCGACAAAGGGCTGACAAAAAAAATCATTTAAAAATCGGCTTTTTGATGCAAAAATGACCTTAAAATGAGAAAAAAAACTACAAACACCTTTCTGAGTCATCTGTCACTTGTTTTAGCTACTTTCTTGCTGATTTTAGCTTTTAGCCACTGTTTCGCTAATTGGACCATTTTGCTATGGTCTTGCTACTTTTAGCTTTTAGCTATTGTCATGTTAATTTTAGCTTTTAGCCACTGTTTTGCTACATTTAGTTTTATTTACTATTTTGGTTAATTTAGCTGTTAGCTACTGTTTGCTAATTTTAGCTTTTAGCTATAGTTTTGCTCTTTTTTTAGCTTTTAGATGCTGTTTTGCTAATTTTAGCTTTTAGCTTGTTTTGCTCCTGTCAGCGTTTAGCTACAGTCTTGCTAACTTTGGGTTTTAGCTTTGGTTAGGCCAACTTTTAGCTTTCTGCTACTGTTTGCTAATTTGAATTTTTAGCTATGGTTTAGCTCGTTTTATCTTTTAGATGCTGTTTTGCTACAAGTAGTTTTTCTCTACTGATGTTTGACTCGATCTGAAGCTGAAGTTCGGCTGTTTTTCCCGCAGCCGAAGCCCTCTCCTCCGGCGGTCTCCAGTCCGGCGCCGCAGCCTCACATCCTGTACAACCCGACGCAGCACATGATCAGCTACTCCGGGTTCTGCCCGCCGGGTCCGGCTCTGCCCGCCTACCCCAACTACCCCATCCCCATGCAGGTAGGTGGCTGGAACCGAACCGCCGGGACGCTTTTAGGACAAAAGAAGAAGAACCGGTAAAAACGGGTCCTTTTTTTCTCTGTTCCATCTCCTCCTCCTCCGCAGCAGCATACCAGCAGCTACCAGGCACCTGCAACTCCCCAGATGTTCCCTGAAGGGGGCGCCGGCGCCTGCCCGCCTGAGGAGAACCAGAACCAGAACCAGAACCAGCAGCCCGCTCAGGTTCCCGCCCCGCCACAGCCTCAGGGAACCGTCCAGGACCCGGGAGGCTACATGCTGACCCCCAACGCTCCCGTGCTCTACGGGTCCTCGTTCGGCGGCTTTGAGAAACCTCCTCCTTACGCCTGCTGAGCGTCCACCCACACACACACACACACACCTGGCCTCGAGGGGTTTAACTGGTTATAAACAAAACAAAATTAGGATTTCTACGAGAAGAACGTCCATCAGTGTCCAGTTCTGCCTGTTTTAGATGTTTTAGCCGCGGAGTAACTAGTTACATGTAACTGTAACTGTACAGTTACATTGAAAAAATATATGATATAATAATAATAATATATAATTTAACTTATTATATTTATTACATAACTAGCTTGTAAGTGTAACTAATTACATCGTCAAAGTAACTTTCCCAACACTGTTAAAAGTTTAAAAATGGACGAAGCGTCTCCTGTTTTTCTAATTTTAGCTTTTAGCTACTGTTTATCTAATCTCTTATTTATGATTTAAGACACATTATCTTTATTTTTATTTGTTTTTTGGAGTGTGGGGCTGTTCCCTCGATGCTGAAGTACCTTCGAAAAATAAAAAAATTAACTAAAATTAAATATTTGCACATTTGAACATAAAGCAGAAACACAAATCAACACATTTCTACTTTTTTTAGTCGGGAAAATGTCCCATTTCTTTACATAGAGGGGGCGGGGCTTAACGAAGCCAGCCACCAGGGGGCGCTCGTCCTTTGTGGCTTCAACTTCCAGGTTCCTGTCCCGTCTCTAGTTTTAATTTATCTCGATTTGAAACATTTATTTTCATATCAAGCTCAATAAAACATCTTAAAGACCAAAACTGGACACATGACTCTTTTTAAACCTTTTTACCGACACCTAAAATGATTAAAGATTATTATTTATTTACCCTCAAAACTGATTTTTTATCTTTACAAATAAATGGTAAATCTCTGCCCTGTTTTCTCCAAGCATAAAAGGCTGGAAAACCTGATTATTTACCAATATTTCATGTTTATTAGTTGAGTAAAAAAGCAGCAATTTCCTTGAAGTCGATGTAATTTAACGTCAGTTTGGAAGAAACCAAAGGGCTTATTTGAGATGTGAACCGATGGACGGACGCTGCTTTTATTCATCGTTTAATGAGCACTTACCTTTCAGTATGCTGTATTATTGATGTGTTTCCTGATAAATTAAACTGATTTAAACATTTAAGGGCTTTAACATGACCTGACATCCAGAGATCAGATTTATTTGCTTGTTTCTGATTAAAACCGTTGCTTCATCGTCGCCACTGTATTGTTTCACGACTTTATTTAATCTAAAAAAGAAGAAGAAAGCAATAAAAAGTGGTTCAGATCAACTCAGAGTCTTTTAATTTGTCTCGTTTAGGCGTTAAACCATCGCCTCGTTATGTTTATCTGGAATAAAACACATTTATTCTGAAAGGTCTGACGGCAATTTGAGGTTTTAAACTCAAATCTGTTGTTTTAGTTTCTTCAGTGCAGTTTTCAGACTACTTCAGAAGACTTTTAGCTTTTTTTTAACCATTTAAATATCTAAACCTTCAGCCTGTTCAGCTCATTAGTTTTTTTGTAAATCTGACACTTTTTAAAAATATTTCTCCTTATTAAAATGAATCGAGACGTCTTCAAACCATTTAAAACTTTTAGCTACTGTTCAGCTTATTTCTGCTGTTTTAGCTGTTAACATCTCAAAACGTTCGGCTCATTCAGGAGATGAGTGACATGACTTTTGGTTTTTGTAACTTTTATAATTTTGAAAATATTTTCCTTTATTTACTAATAATTTCCCCATTTAAAGACACAATCTTCCCTTTCTACAAAAACATTATTCTTTTGGGTTTTAGCTCACCTTTTGCTGCTTTTAGCTTTCAGCTAGCCTCCTTAACGTTTAGCTTCTAGCTAATGTTATGCTAGTTTCAGCTGTAATAAGTCAGATTCAGCTTCTTTAGCTGTCGTTCGGCTGTATTTTCTGGTGTTTTTAGGAAACCTTTAGCTCGTCTGAAGAACCTTCTTGTTCCTTAAAGTGTCCAAACGCTCAGATCGTTGGACATGAGTCCAAACCTTAACGGACAGAAGACATCGTGCGTCTCTGTCTCCGTCTTCGACCTGTAAGACCGGATCTTTTGACTCGCTCTGCTCAGCAGCACCTCGGAGGAAACCGTCCCAAAAGGACAGTCGGGTTTGATGAAGGCGATAAAAGGTTCCCTCAAACTGCTCGACTGGACCAGAATAATACGAAGAACAACATGTTTCATCCGCCGGCGCCTTTCCAGACACCTGGGGACACTTTACAAAGATAAAAACACAATCAGTGCGATCCAGAAATCAACCTTTAGTCGGATTTATTGAAAAGTTTGGCGCCTCAGAGTTTAACTCTCAGACACACATTTGAAGCCAATTCCAGGAACCAAATGAATTCATTTCCTTTTGGTTCAGTTGGGGGGAAAAAAACGGAGTTCCCGGAGTAAAACCCGGTTGTGCACACGGAGAACGTGCACGCTTGTCGAGCTGCTCAGATAGAAAAAAAACAAAAAAAGGAAAGATCGATGGAAGTGTTCGAAAAAAGATAAAATAAAGTTTCAGCTGTGAGAACTGAGCAAAAACAGCCAACCTGCCGGTGTTCAGTTTTCACCCAGCTGAGGGCTGGAAGGTGGGGGACGGGAACGGGGGACAGGGACAGAGCATCAGAACAGGAGGACATGTCCTCAGGAGACAGATGGAACTGCTGACGGTTCAGATCAGCAACGCCACGACAAAAAACAAGAAGAAGAGCAGAATGGAGCCGAGCAGCAGCTTGGTGGTCACTCTGAAGAGTTTGGTGTTTGTGGCGCTCCTGCTGACCTCCTCAAACAGCTTCTTGGCGCGAGTTTGCAGCGACCTGAGGAGGCGCCGACCTCTGGATCCTGGGTCCGGAGCGCCGCTTTCAGCTGCTGAGGACCGTGGCTCTCCCAGAGGTCTCTGGTGACCTCCTCGCAGATCTTCTTGCACTTTTTGGCGCCCGGGCACACGTAGTCGGACCCGCGGAGTCCCTTCATCATCCGCGCCACTAAACCTCTGATGAAGACGGCTCCGTTTTCTTTCTGGAGACGGTCCAAGCTTTGGACGGCTCCACACTCGCTCAGGACTCGGACGGTCAAAGCGGAAACAAACATCTGGAGTTTGTCGTTGGGAGCTGCAGCTTCGAGGGTCTCAGCGTCTGAGTTTCCCTGGAGAACATTCATTTTACCAACCATTTTCCGTTTCTGGACAATATTCACACACGTCTGTACGGGACAGGACAATGAAATGAAATGAAGTTTCAACTGAGAGCTTAAAGGCTGCCTTTAAGATGTCATAAAGACACCTGACGTTGCAAAGGCAGCCGTTGAGACGTCATCAAGACACGTGACGTCAGGTTCGCGCACGCGTCACAGGTGACGTAAGCAACATTTGAACCGAGCGTCCGAACCGGGCCGAGGTGCAGATGAGTGTTTCGATCCTTCACAATAACAGTCGCAAACGCATACACTCCTTTAAATTCAAAAACCTTCCTGAAGATTTTAAACTTTTAAAACATCTTACATTGTTGTTCTTCAATAAACCAAATACTGCAGCCGAAACCACCGGGGGTTTTGAGAGTAACGCTCAGTGTTATGTGTCGGAGACTCTTATTGTGAAGGAGCGCTGTAACTTCCGCTGCAGCGGCGCTAACTAACCGCATCTCGGCCTGGTTCAAATAAAACATTACCCGTTTATTTTGTAGTTAACCGAGTTAAAGTTCACCTATAAACCTCAGATACAACCATTATAACAAATAAAACAAACCTACTCGGGTTCAGGAGCTCAGCGGGCTTCACTTCCTCTGGTTGAAGTCTTTAAAGACGCCATTTTGTTCAACTTTGCGACGTTCATAAAATTACGACCTTTTTACGTCAATAATATTTACTTTACGGCACTCACTTAGGAGAATAAAACAACAGAACATTTACCAGATAAACATTTACAGACTAAAGTTAGAAACAAAACAATAACAAGAGTCAGGGCCAGTAAGGCTAATTTTAGCTTTTAGCTAGCATTTTGCTATTTTTATCTTCTGGTTTGCTTTTAGCTATCCTTTTTATACATTTAGTTATTAGCTAAACATTTGCTACGTTTTGTTACTTTAAGATTGTGCTCCTATTAGCTTTAGCAATTCATCTTAAGCTTCTCCAGCCAATCTAAAATAAAAATAAAAAATTAAATAAACTAGTTTTAGATTTCGGCTACTGTCTTGTCAGTTTTAGCTTTCATAGCAGCCATTTCGGTCATTTATTTAGCTAATTTTAGCTTTTGTTCTCACCGTTTTAACAGCTCTGTTTGAGCTTCCTCGACAGATCTCTGTTGTCGTTCAGCGTTCACTTTTTTCACAAAAAATAAAATAAAATTTCACTACATTATTAGTCCCCCTTACCCCCCATTTACTTTCACCATCTATTATCAGTAATCCTTTTTGTTTTCCTTTTTTTTGTCCCTTTCATGGCATATCAGACATACCATATTGAGAAGGCTGCCAGAACATTTTTACTCCACAATAAGGATATCTTAAAATGAGAATCCTAACTCCATGATTTAAATTTTTGAATCCAGACTGAATCTATTATCAGAGTATGCTGCCACGTTGTTATAATCGTCACCTGTTTTTATGACCTTCAGCCATCAGGACTGTTTGTGAATCGGTGTGTGGGGGGTAAGCATATGTGTAAAAAGACAAAGTATATAAATAAAAATTGTTCATGGTATGTGGGTGTGTGCTAGTGTGTCTCCTGGAGATAAATAATTAAAAACATGCCATAAACAGAAGGCCCTCCATCTCCAGAATCATCAATTATCCTTGATTTTGTTTATTTCTAGTCGACATTTTCTCAGGAAAACGTTTCTAACTGTGACGTTGGAGAAGCCAGGCATGAAGAGTTCACAGTGATCCGTTTATAAACCAGACAGAGACGTCCTCGGATGTTTTGTTTCTGATGAAATACTTCAGCTGCTTCTGCCGCCAACAACAGCTGAGAGGATTCAAACCGTCGGACTGGAGACGAAAATAAAATAAAACTAAAACTAACGCAGACTTTGCAGCGTTAGTGAACAAATGCATGAAATAAAAATCTCCTCTGATCTTCATACAGCTGATTTTATTTTTAAATAGATTGTTTTTGGGGGGTTTTTACAGTTGAGGGAAGTAAAAAAAAAAAAAAGCAGACTTCTCTCTCGCATTGTACACATACTGGCAGTTTAAAGTGGAAAAATAAACAATGGAGAAAAAGTACAAGATACAACACAATAATAATATTATTAATAATAATAAAAATAAACAATAAAAAGGTCAAGCTTGGTACTCCGGCATTCATTCATCAGAAAACTATAAAATGATTAATTACACAAGAATGTGAAAGAAACGCTGGAGCCCTTTTGGCGTTCTACGTCAGACATTCGTGGTTTCGAGTTTAGATTTCAGCACCGGTAACTGCGCTCGGCTCTTATTGCTTCTCCCTCGCGCTCCGGGTCCGGACGGCGTTCCTCGGACTCGGAGGCCGGGAGGATCGGAGTTTCTTCTTCTTCTTGTTGGGAAAACCTCGGGATGGGGGTGTTCTGCCTGGTTCTAAAGCGTTGTGCGGTCACATCATTTACATACGGTGCGTTACAGCGCTCTAATCTCAGTAGCTCGTTGTGGTGCGGGGAGACGGGACGTTTTGTTTTTGTTACAGTACGGTTAAAATGGAGCTTAAAGGCGGCTCCTCATTGGAGGAGGCCGGCTGGCGAGCGAAGTCCAAATTCAAACTCTCAGATTAGTCTCAGGGTCGTCTCCAACCTGTCTCAAGAGCGATGAAGGCGTTCGGACACTAAAATCGCACCGAATAGAAATAATATTTACTAAAAAGCTTGTTTCTGGAGTTAAACCATAAACGTCCTGGGCAGCTAAATATGATCCATCAGCCACCGTCAGTCCAACCTTAAATAATCTGCGATATATTCACCAGCTGTGGGTAAAAAAAGAAAACAAAGCCACTAATTTAGGTTTATTTTGGTTTTAACGAAGGAGTTCTTTAAAAGCTTTGATAAAATCTAAACCAGATCAATCCTCTCTGTTAAAAATGTTAAATTTAAGACAACATGGCTCAGATTTCTGTGAGAGCGCAGCACGCCGCCAGCCGGTCTTCGGCTCAGAGAGACGCCGCCTTCGGGGGGGCGGAGCTGTTTGGAGTCGTGTTTTCGATTCTAGGCACACGGTTGATATTTAAGGGTTACAGGCAGACATGGAGCGCTTCGCTGATCCGGAGGAGATCGTGAAAACACGGCGCCGCTTCGCGGTCCATCTGCGCCTGCAACGACGTGCAAGCTTCAGGCTGCGCGTCGGTGCGGCAGCTCAGGGTGGAGCGGGTTCGATTCGGGTCCGCTCTGACGCACCGATCACGACTGAAGGTCTTTTCTCTGAGTTCAGCAGCGGGTTTAAAACAATTCATCTGGTTCCTTTTCAGCATTAGTGCTACATGAGGTGAAGTGGATTTAAGCAACATGACCACAGGCGACGTCAGCGCAGGATCTGACCGGAGTCCGACAGTTTGAGACCCCGCTACGTGTCGCCACGTTCTGAACCGGACCACGTCACAGTATCAGGAAACATTCAGGAGATTCTGCTGCACCAGATTATTACTGTTTGTTTTGTTTTTTTTAAAGATTATATTTTAATCTCCTCACTTGTCAGAGCGTTTAGAAATTTACTGGACCCCCCCCCCCCCCCCCC